>NW_019103949.1:0-212529 GCF_001856785.1 Myzus persicae
ATACCTACATAATAGTTAATATTCGGTACAGAATACATCATACACTATTAGAATAACAAAATGATGAAATTTAAAAACAATTACAAATTTTAAGATGCAAAAAATAAAAATGAAACAAATAAATAAATTAATAAACTGATAGGTACTATAAATTATTAATACCTCCCGTATGGTGAAAAGTGAAAAAAAAAAAACTATTATTTTAGTTACCTATATAATAGTATATATTATAACAGTTGTACTTATCAAACACTTCCATTACACTTTTTAATATTTCAAAAATATGTTTTACAACGCTAGTCACTAAGTCTACATTAAGTCTACTATTATTGTGGGAATATTTCTAATCCACTATCCATGTATGTTTTTAACATAACTACCTATATCCATTTTTAATTAACACAGAAAATCTCAGGTAGGTAAGGGAAATCTCAAAACGTACCTAAATCGTACGTATAGGTGTTATTTGGTAAGAAGATGCATGGAATCGAAGAACCTGGGTGGGTTATAGCCACTTAAAAAGGCCACCACGTAACAACGTTCAATTAATCTTAAAATGACTTGTTTTTAATATTCTTTAAAAAAAATCTTAAAGTTTAAGATTAATATTAAAAAACAAAACTCATTATTTATGCATGGGTACCTAGCTTAACACGATATGAGTAACATTTTGTCATTTTTATGTATATATAGTACAGTGGTGTGCTTTGTATTTTTTAAAGGGTGGATATGCATTTTTGGCTCTTCTCAGACCACGTTATATATACATTTATTGCTTTATCTGTTATCTTACATTTTATATAAAATCCAAAAAGAGGGGTCAAAACACAATCATTCCCAAGGAAAGCTCTCCTCGATAATATTATATGATAATAACACTGAGTTTTACAAGAATTCAAATGTATCATTCGATTTTAAAAAAAAGTAGCCAAAAAGTATTACTTAACTGCCTAAGTGCCTAACTATAATAATTCCTCATAATTTATAAGTTTGTTCGACCCTAAAAAATGTGCAAAATGAACTTTTGTTCGAAATATAGCATGTGTAATAAACTAAAAAATATAAAGGTCATCAATTTTTAGAAAAAAATCACGTCACGCGGTGCAACAGGTCAGTTAATAGGATTCAACGCACGTGCGATTGACCCATAATACGTATGTTATATATAAGTGGACTCAGGGGTGAGCACAAGGAGCATTTCCTCTTCATTCAATATGTCAATATGTCAATCAGCCCTTCCAATAAACTTTTAGTCAAACAATACATTTTTGGTTTAATATCAGTATATACCTATAATTTAGTTGGTAACTACCGTCTATAGTCGTTGACTGTGAGACTTGAAAAAAATATACTTGGCTAATTCTTAAGTTATTATGATTATTAAAAGTTATAATACCAATTTTTTAAATTTATAAAAAATATAAGTAACAATAGTACATATAAAATTATATCTAATTATATCTAATTATATCGAATTCCATGCAGGTTCGCCCATTTAAGAGCTTTATTTACTCCCCGGTCACCCACGATACGTATTATAATATACTTACCGACTTCATAGCAGGGTGTCATGCAGGTGGCCGTTGGCCGCTTATTGTCGTCGGTCGCAATGGCCGGCCTCCGGACCTGCAACAGCGAGTCCACCGTGAACCTCTTGGTGTTTTCGGACGCGTACTCGTCCTCGGGTCTGCCGTACCCGCCGACGGCGGCGCCCTGTTCGCCGAGCATGTGCAAGACGAAACCACTTTCGAAACGCATACAAAAATTGCGACAGATATCGAGTACTGCAGCGAGCGACGCGCGTTATTAATGTAGATATGATATTACAATGTAATATTCCGCGACGGACCGCTATTAACTTTTTAAAAAAAAAATCAAAATAACAATATACAATCGACAGTAATTAAAAACAATACATAATATTACATAGCATAGGTAGCATATTATTACATAATATTAAAATATGCGCTTTACTGTGCTAATGTGCAGTTATCGAGGCGGAGGCGGTGGTACGCGAAGACATACTGTGACGACTCGAGACCCAAGATACTCAGTGACATCCTCACGTAAAAATATATCAAAACGAGACCGCCTCTACAGCGGACGCGCGTGCGTGCGAGCGACGAGCAGACGATATTATTTAGGGGGCGGCGGCGGCGGCCTTTTGGTAGGAGTCCAATCGCGGGTGTCCGCGCGAATTATGGTGTCTGTTCGAAAAACTGACAAGCGACCGCCGTCACCGTGCGCGCGTAGGTACCTATATATATATACATACGTGATAGGTATGTGATTCTTTTAACGGCGTCAACGCTGTAGCTCATTATTTTGAGTTTTTTCGGAAGACTTGAGAAGATGCATAATAATATCCCTTATGTATATATATAACGTATATAATATGTGCGATTTTAACATTATTATAATTTATAACCATTATATTGGGTACCCTTATTTCGTCGTCCCCGGTGGTTTGAGTGAAGGCTGTAAAGGATTGTAAATTGAGACTTTATGAGTGACATTCTTAATTTTTAATATTATTTTTAACACTCGTTCATTTATTCTAATTTATAAGGCGTAAATATTATACATTTGCGTATATTCATCCATCCTCCCCTTATTAGATACCTACAGGCCCTCTCGACTACAGTTTGCACTCGGCAGCATGCACAGGCGTGCGTAGACCTATAAGATGATGGAACATACAAAATCAAATGGCCTAAATTTATAATAGCTAGTAAAAATGTACCCACATTAAATATGTTCAAAAATCTATTTTTCTAGATATATAATGTATAAATTAGAATATAGTTATCAGTTGACTTTGATTTTAAGTTTAAAAAATATGTCTGATCATTTTCAGAGAAAAGTTAAGTTATTTTTTGAGCTCAGATTCATTAATCATAGTGGATATAGTAAATACATTCAAATATTAATTTGAAAACCATGAAATAATCAAAATAATATACCTACCACAAGTCAATGGTCCATTGCAACTACCAAGGCTTTGACTTTAAACAAAATGGAAGTGTATCTAGTTTGTACTTTAGGGCGTCAATTTTTTTAGTAGTTTACAAAAGGATAAGAAAAAACCATAAAACATTTTAAAAACGGGTATTATACTTAAAACCTAGTTTTGACAAAATCTATTTAGTTTTTGGGGTAATAGAAACGTAACTCAAAAACTGTTATGATTATTGTAGATACCTTACATTCTTACCAACTGTTTATATGATAATTTACTCTACATATTGACATTTTCCTATAGGCTATATTACACTTATGCCCCCCCCCCCCGTCCTCCAAAAACACACTATAATGGGAATTATAGAAACCAAATTAATGGCAATAATAATCATGGTATTTGAAATCTGAATAGGTATAGTACACATAGGTACCTACTGATAAATAAAAATTATGAGTGTAGAAAAATGCTTACAATATACATTGCAGTAGGTAGGTAGGTACCTATTTATCTTTAATTATTCAATGAATGTTGATATTAATAATATTATCAATTATCATTACTGTTCTTCTACTTAGGTAACCGTAAGTATAAGGCTCTCGCATACTGCAGCTGTACAGACAACTATTTACTACATTTAGTGCACTAGCCACCAATGCATCCTCATTATTTATTATTTATTATTTATTATTATAATCAATAATACATACGACCTTGTAAGTATGCAATTATCATGTCTGTAGATATCTTTAAAGGTTTACTAAGGAAACCATACATAACTGCATTAGATATGAATATAAATATATATTTTGTTGAATCACAAGGGTACCTCTTATATAGGTACCAAGATATTATATATACTTATAATCTATAATCACTCAAAGAACCCAAGTTTTACATGGTGTAATACAGGATGGGTATTATATCCATCTTGGCTTAATAATTGTATTATCATTTATCAAGGGGGACATTATGGACTTAACTTCACATAAATATGCCACTGCACCGTGCTATATTCAGCGCCAATGACACTACTGCCGTCTGCCATATTACCTACCTATATTGGCATATTGCTCTACTAATTACTATATTATGTTGACAGCGTACTAATATAGTACCTAACCTATGTATTGTGTGGCAACTGGCAAGAGATGAAGTGCGGAAAGTAAAGCTATTTAGGGCGACTAGCCTCAGGCGAGGGCTGCGTTTCACTTAAGAGTTTGAAATTGCCTTGCTCCACGCTCGCCTGCAGCAGATATGTCACAAGACACGACTGTCATTGGCACTATTTTTGTCACGTAGGTATTCGCCGCCTCCGTGGTGATGCATCACCAATTTTAATGATATTACGACATGTGTAAATGGTCATCCATATGAAGCTGCATCATTATTTCGCCGCTATTGGTAGAACAGCACGATTCTCTCGGAGAATCTAGTAAATGTTTGTTGGGTTTCGACAGAGATCAAGAAAATGACGATGAAAAACATAATAGACATAGAAAAAGAACAACATCTACCGTTCGGTTACAAAGTCCATCTGTTTCCTCATATTTTGTTTCTCAGTCAGTATTTGATTTGGATTTATATAAACCGAATGGAGAATTTACAAAGGCTATATTATTAAAAACTGGGAATACATTTCAAAATAATAATAATATTTGAAAAAAGACGGGTTATAATTTTTATTTTTTATTATTTTTTTTCATTTATCATTGACGGATTTCATAAAAAAAGTCGAACACTGATAACGGGAGCTAGATAGCAAACACTTGGGAATTTTTGAAAGTATCGGTAAGAAATGCAAATAAAGCGGTTGACCGTATACTTTTCAATGGGCCGCCGTACCGAAATCTCCACTCCGGGGGAATTGTCCTACGCCTACAGCTACCTACTTAACATTTGAGATACCTTCAAGTGAAAACTACAGTCAACAACACTTAAGCTGTTTTTCCGCTGTAACGAATACTGCATCAAACACTGTTTAAGCGATTAAATTCGTATGAGTCGTGTGTAATAAAAACTACGAATCGCATTTCCTCACGTTCCAGACGTGAATGTACCACGATTTCCGTCAATAGTTATACATATATATTGTACTTGGGTTGGTATACACACCGTTTGAATACAATTTATTCAAAGTTAATTTAAACTACCGCAGTGATGTGACAATTAATATCGCATATTATAAATCATAAATGTAAATAATGTAATCACAGCTGACATGTCGGTAGCATACGAAATGTGAATACTCAGCAATTTCTTATATATTTTGTTAGAAAATAAAAGATTTTTACTATATTATGTAATAGATGTATATTCATATATAATGAGTATAGATGATAGGTATATGATTTATTGATTTAACAACATCGACCGACCTACATCGACCGACCTACACACCTCACATACATATAACATATTTAATATACACGTAATCGGGTGTTTATTTTGATAATATAATAATTGTGGCTCACACGAATTGTGTGCTACATTACATTTCTAATTACCAATATGAGCGATCTATGGTTCGACCAAAACGTATTCGATCATAAGCCTCGCTCATAAATATTGATATAAATTGTAATAAACCGTCTAATAAACTTAAGAAAATTGCGACAACACAACGTAATGTTATGTCTTATGTACTTTGTTGAATTTATTTTTTAAAACGACATGTATATATGCATATTTATATACAGGTATAAACTTCCGCGCGCTCGGTTTGCGAACGCGGAGGCTACAGACCGAATTCGCAAACGAACCGAATATCGGCGGCTCTTAAAAACCGTCCAGAATGCGATTGAAAAGACGAAACGGATCGAGAAAAAACTAAAAGGTCTAGAAATATGCCTGCAATTTTTGAGATCGAAATCTTGGGCCCCACTAGAAAGAAAACCGGGCTCTGTGGACTGTAAAAACGTATGAGAAACGCGATAGGAGCACGAACGGCGCCGAAAAACGGTCGAAAACTGACAAAGTCGATAGATTTTGAAAAAAACAGACGCGTCTGATAACGTTTAACGCGATAAGGACGGCCGCCGGTAAAAACTGCCCGGCACTCGAGCTCCGGTTACACTGAGGTGTACTGTAGAATGGCTACACAAGTTGTTATTGCATAAAAATTATATTCAATTCAGAACTTTATAATTTATTTATTTGAGTTAGTTAACAATTATTAACAATCTTTAACTTTTTTTGTCTGAATAACACTAGTTTTAACAAAAAAAAATCTTATATAATCAATGACAATAGTTAATTAAGCTATTAAAATATCCATTATGTGAATATTGATTAAGACTTTAATAATAGCAATATTTAGAAAAATGTGAAAAATGATTTTTTTTTTATGTATAATAGGTAAGAATTTGTCATGAAAACATGTTATTGCTATTATTTTTAGTAATCTGATTCCTAGAAAAAATATTTCTAATGCTAATAATTTTAGAATGTTCATACTTCATAATATGCGTCGTAAAATTTTTTAATTACACCATTACAAAAATAAATAAACTACCAGTCTACATAACACAAACACAATATTTTGAATAAAAATACAATAAGAATAGAAACATAATAAAAATTGACTTTAAAATAGCCAAGGTGGGGTTGAGGGGCTCTGAAAATCTGAACAGGAACTTAAAAAAAAAATATATTTTCAAGGACATAACTAATAGTAGAAATCAACTGTTACATATCAGTATATCACTTATACTATAATATAAAGAAAAAAAAAAAATTTATTAGTTTTCCAGTATAAAATATTTAACAATTTCAAGGTATTAATTTTTTTAGGAAATATAAATCTAATAGAGTTAAAAAAATTCTTTGATTTAAAAAAACTATGACTATTTCAAGCGAGTATAAAACAATTACCATTCACAGAAAATCAGAATGAAATAAGTTTTTCCCTAAAAACAACTGAATAACAAATATAGCCGTAAATTTAATTTTAATTCAGTCTGATATGAATTATTAAACATCACATTTGAATTCCTTCATTATAAAACTATGCATACATATCAGTCTAGAATGTTGAACAAAAATCATGATAACATTTTCGAACAAGAAAAAAAATGTATTGTTTCAAAATTTAAGTTAATTTCAATATTATATTTCATATATAATTATTAATTGACCTCTGAAACAACACTCTTAATATCTAACAAATTGAAAATAAATAAATATATTGTAGCAAGGGACAAACAGTATTGATATATTTCTGTTTTTTTTTTAAATTCTCAATTAGCATAAATAGTTCATTAGTCTACAAAATTATTGAAGATTAAAATGAAAACATTTGTACAAATATAAATAATAAACGTTAATCAATTCCAGTAAGAAATAATTTTGCACCAAAAAAATAATTTATTAAAAAAAAAATTTGACGTCAATTAATTTGTAGCAAATTTTTGATAATTTATGAATCAGTTAAAAAGGTTTTAGGTTGTTTCACTACAGAAAAGACAGTAACTTTAGTCTTTACACCTACTGTAAGATGAAAATCACAAAAATTGCATAACCCAATGTTTTTCATGAAGCCAAATCTGTAGCGTAAGCATGATTAATTGTTAAGATATTATTTTAGGAGTTCCAAATATCAATTTTTCAGCCAAAGTTTATTAGGCTTATAGTTTTATAATCATTGATAACCAATTTATCAAAATTTCAGATTGGATTCTATTTAATCCTATTTCAATCAATTATGTCCCTCCTTCTGAGGCATCACGACCACGTTGTTGTTCCAATAAACGTTCAAGTGGTGATGGTCCTGGACCTGACCACAATGACTATGTAAAAAAAAAATTATGTATAATGTTAAGTATAATTACTTTATTTTATTTTTAACGAATAATACCTGCTGATGGAATGTAGCAAATGATCTGTTATTGGGCTCTTGATTTGTATCCATATTACGAGGCATCATAACATTAGGTTGATTAAATAGTGAATAATATGGACTGTTGTTCACACCATTGTAATAATTACGTTGTTGATCATCTCTTATATTAAAATGCTTAAAAATTATAAAAATTAATAGTTAATATTATTTTTTTATTTATTTGTTTTAAATCGTTATACTTACATTTAAATTATTTTGCAATGGTGAATTATGTGCTACTTGGGGAGGATTAACATTTGACCAGGAGCCATTTGGGTACTGCCCAATTGGAGCTTGGTTTTGCATAAATGGAAACATTGGATGATTCTGTTGGTTGCTAAAAATTATAAGAGTTAAATACAATTATTAGAGTTGTATAAGTATAGTATTAATTAAACAGTCTGAGAAGAGTATTCATGCAATTATAAAAATCAAATTAATTTTTTTAGGAAAACTTATATTATCTTACTTTTGAGGTTGTTTAATGCTATCAATCCAACTGGCTGGTGGTTGTGGCCAAGTAGAGAAGTTTGGTAATGGTTGACCAAACCTGAATTGACTTTCAGAAGATGATGGAAATCCACTCATATGGAGCTGACCAAAAGTGTTCATAACTGGATTAATATTAGGCTGAGATGAGTTTAAATTGTTGACAGGGTGTGGCAATTGATAGCCAATAGGAGTTGGTTTTACAGCATTTTGATCTTTTTCAAATTCTGAAGAAGTCTGATCAAGGTCTTCCAATGACCATTTAGCCTCACTGCTAGATGAAGAACTTGGAGATGGAGACCGAAATTTTACCTACACATTATTTAATTGACAAAACAATAATTCATAATCTATAATATATTGCCCTATACTATGTAGTAAGATATTTACTTGTTTGGCCTCAGTATCTTGATTTTTTTTAAACATTGAATCAAAATCAACATTACGCAAGACAGGTTTTATATCTGAATTACTAGAGGATTGAGGCTTCAAAATACCACTTTTTCTTTCACCTAAGATAATATAAAATAAAATAATAAAATATCACATAAAATTATTATTTATTTATTATACTTATTAATAGGTGATAACAATTTAAATAACATACTTGAACTAAGTAACTGCCGTTGTTGATATGATGATAATGTTTCAAGATCAGCAGCAAGATCAATTGAATGAGAGCTGGCCGAACTATTTGGTATTATTTCAAAACTCCATCCTTTATCTTTTTTTCTAACAAAAATATAACAAATTAGCTTATTTATTGCATAAAAATTAAAAATAATTAAATATTCTTACATTGCTTTAATTAATGAATATGGAGTAGACGAAAACCATACACCAAAATCAATCAAACGATTAGCTCTTAGAGCATTTATATTTATTTTTGAAGCATCATCAGGGTTTAGTCTATGATAAAATAATAAATATACATATATTTAAAGAATTAATGTGTTAAAAAAACGATTATAGTTTGACTTACATGAGCTTAGAATGTACTGATTCTAACATAACAAAGCCGTGGAGTAATTTATCTTCTGGTAAAGGAATATGTGAATCTAATAATAATGAAACATTTTGAGTTATCATATGAATTAAAAAGTAGGTAAGTATTAAGTAGGTAACTGTTCTACTAAATAGTGGGTGTTAGATGTACATTGTTTTTCAGTAAGTCACTGGAATGGAATGTTATAAATTAAGACACAATGATAAATCATCGAATACAAAAAACAATTCTGAGCGGAAACAGTAGAGGATTGCACAGGCATGACCTGCTAAATTTGATGTAAATTAAAAAACTTAATTTAAAATCTTTAAATTTGGGGGTCATATCCCAATACCCTAACAGAATTTTTATTGGCTCGGGGTGGGTGTAGTTTAACCCTCCCTTTGATATGATGCTGCTGTGCATGAACTGCGAATGAGGTCTGGACACGCCTATGTGGCCAAGACATTATTTTTTTTACTAGGTAGTCAAATAACATTATAAAATAATTATACAATGGTTTGCAACTCACAATCGTCACTGTTTAAATCATTTGATAATCCGTTCAATAGTTTGCAAAGGCCAGGCCATATTTGCAAGCGACTTTTAAAACCAGGAGAATTTAGAACACTTATATCACTTCTTATCCAATCCAGAATTAGTTTGACTGTAAAATAAGGCATGGAATTATTTAAGTTACAACATGTGATATTGATGGTTTAAAAAAATGTAATAAGTTTAATCATTGAATGAATTTGGTATTTTTTTTAATACCTGCAGGCAATGTATAGTATTCTGAGATATTCTGACTTTCTTTCATTGTGTACAGTGGAAGTAAAAAAGCATTGAGGAAAGTGGCCAGTAAATCAACAACAGGAAAACACTGCATCTTAATTGATGTAGATTCATTTCCAATATAGTTAAATGCCAACATATTAATAGCCACCATCTAAGAATAATTTAATATATGACATGTACATTTTAATAGCAATGATAATATTAATAATAACCTGCTGCAATTTAAATGATGAAAATGATTCAGTAGCAATATGAGGTGTAAATGACAGGGAAAGACTTTTGATGTATCCATCACAAGCTTGCCGTTTCATTATATCTTTTGACATCAACACTCCATGGAAAGCGAGAAATAGTTGGACAAATTCAGTACTAGTGATTTTTGTTTTATACAACATATCTTGACTAAAAAACAATGTAATAGAAATAAAAATGTATTAAAAAAAACAAATTATTAGTTGATTTGTAGAATAAAAACATTTTTTTATTTTTACTGTATTATATTTACCTAGAGCTAATATATTTATTTAAGGTGAAATTTAGATTATTGACAGCTGCTAGAAATGGGTGTCTAACATTAATGCTTCTCATGTAAAAAAATACTGTGCTCAAACTATCTCCTCGTGATGCTTCCAATAGAGCCAATTGGTTGTAAGGTTGTCCACTGTTAGGGCTCAATTGAATGGCATGCCTGTACAAAAGTATAGATTGTGTTAAAATAATAAACATTTTTTAAGACAAGTACTCATCAAATACCTAATATTTGATTATTATTTCAACATTGTTTAAGTTTAATATTGCTATTTTAATTCAAAATTGTTGTGGTAATAATTACCTAAAATTAATATATTTTTTTTATTAGCCTTTATAAAAAATGTAGCTCAACAATTAAAGAATATTAATATTTATTTAAGAAAATTATTATTTTAGCAGTATGTCATGGATTATTTATTATATGTTATAATTATCATATACCATGTCACTAAATAAAGTTTCCTATAAAATACAAGAGTTATAACTGAATTTATATAGATTTTTAAATAACATAAAATGCCTAATAATTATTAAGTTTGCTGTTTTTAATAATACTAAGTACCTATACTCTATTCAGAATCAAAAGATAACAACTAGTGGATAAAAACTGGTAGACAATGTCAGAACTCTTCACTCTCTAACTGACAAAAACATTCTGCCACTGGTTCAGGGGTTTGGACCTCATTTGACATGTCTTCTGAATAGAATATAGTTATATTTATATTTAATAAGTAGACATTGCTAGCATAAGGATAAATGGAACAAGTGTATACATTTCAAAAGAAACTATTATAATTTAAGGATGATATTATAAGGAGCTGAATTAACTGTTATATATTTATACAAAAACAGTTTTATTATAGGTACTATTTTCTAATATAAAGTAATAATTCAATAGTAATGGCTAGAAAGATAAATATTTTAATATTTCAGAGATAAAATGTGGACACAGGTGGTTTAATTTAAGTAGATAACAATATATATAGTTTATTTACAATCAAACGATGTACCTGTAAAATGATTCAGCTTGTCTATTTTGATTACGATAACGAGCGATGTCACCCAGGTGTACCAAACAATATTGACAAATGTAATTGCATGAACTTTTTTGTGGTTTTCGTAGATATGTCGATCCTAAGGACTTATGATCCGTGTCACAAAATCCATACAATTTTCTATGGAAATTAATAATGTATAATAAACTAAATTGAGTACCAAATCATAATCATTACTCATTAGCTATTACATACTTATGGAACGGTAGATCCAAATCAAATGTCAAGCATATGCTGTGCAAAAGCATGAGATAAAAGCCATATGCAGACTCAAGGCACGATAAGAATAGTGCGTTCCATTCATTGCGTTTGGCATTCTAATAAATTAAAAACCATTGATATAAATATATAATACAGGGAAGTGAGTTCTTTAACTATTTGATTCAATCAACTTAATCAGCTTGTGGATGGTACCTTTTTGTCTTTAGCGAGTTGTTGCAACTTGTTGATGTTGTTTTTAAACCCATGATTCCATAGGTCTTGTTCAACTTTTTGGTCCAGAGCATATTCCAAGTCCAAAGTCAATACTTGCTGGTAGATAATCTGGAAAGTAGAAATAAATTTTGATTAAAAACAATTGACGAGAAATGGTAGAGTCTGCATACCCTCAACTGCTGTTGATACGCCAATGTTTCGGGACTGTTTAGGTCCTTGGATGTACATATTTGTTCTTTTAGTAGATCGGCTTTCCTGAAAGAGATAATACATGAGTAAAATTAAACAACCTTTATTGAGCAGCACTCAAATGGGCATTCATACTTTAACGTCTGAATGGCCGTGATGGACACCATGGTGCAATAGTGTCCCCCCACACATGGAACAGTATGAATGTATTTTTCGTTCAGGCGTTGATCTCACTGAGCCGAAGAACGGAAACACCGCAGGACACCATCAACGACCAGTCATTACCGTCCAATCATCATCGGTATTCGTGCATTTGTAGACAATTATTGATATTGTTATTACCTATGTATCTTAATACATTAGGTATAATAACGTTAAGACTTTAGGATTAGGATTAGAAGTGTTTCACACCAATTGTCAAACGTCGCATACACGAAACAGTGTTACGACTACAAAGTACGAGTAACTCTATCGGTCCTCGGCACGCGCGTTATCATTTATCAGTTATTATTACACAACCATAGATAATAATGAAGGAATGCTCACTTTCGGCGGGACTATCATCGAAATAATTTAGAACACCGGCTGATAAGAGTTTTTTTGAACGCTTTTTTAAAAAAAACAACTTAGCGGAAAAAAAGAAGTCGGTTTATTTTAAATGACTTCTAAGTTTACTCACTCAGCAGCAGTTCAGTTGACTTTTTCTCGAATTCAGTTAATGTTGTGGATTTTGCCTGCTGTCCGCTGAATAGCGAACACTCGTTGGGCACACTGTTTCGCGGCGACCACAACAACAACAATAATAATAATAATAATAATAATAGCGCATCATCGTTGAATATGGCGACCTTGTACTGCCGCTGTACGTAAATGATTACGAAATAAAAATTATAAGTTGGTACATAATCTCCGTAAATGTGTTTTAGCATTCCAAAACCCCGATGAAAATACTTTTCTTTAACAAAATCACCGTGTTTTTCTTGCGACGCTGAATTTGCGCTTAATTGGTCGAGCAGCCAAGAGTCGACCATCGGAAAGTCCTAAAGAGGTCTGCGGAGTCGCGTGGACTAAGGCACTGTTGTACACGGCTGTTTATCAATTCTCCTTGGGTGAGTAAAAGACAACAGAAAAAAAAATGTGATGGCAAAGCTGAACCGTATGGGCGTACGGTTGTGATGCTCTTTGTGTTTTTTCGCTGTTGCATTTGCATTGTAGCTCGTTGCAGTGATGTCTTTGAAGTTTGAGCGGTTTGTGTGACGTTTGAAACTTCATTGGATTTACTCACAACGGAATTATCATAAAAAAACAATCTTTGATTTTATTAATTTAATTCTTAACGACTTTTTAGTTTCAACTTGAAAGTAGCGATCCCCAAATTGCCAAAATGACAAAGTCTAATCCCGATATATACCTACCTCTTGTTTATGTTAATATTAAATTACATAATATGTGGGTAATTGGTAAAAAAATTGAGACATACATATTTTGCTGTCCATAAATTGATATTTATATTGGTTGATAAATCAACAGACATAATATTATATTATAGTTATATAAATATCAAACTCAAAATGATCATAAAATTAAATAAATGAATAGTTTAGTAATAATTAGTTAATATTAATTAATTTATAGATCCGATGTTCATTTTGATAAATGCGTCCCGCGTGTTCCCTTTAAAAATAATAGTGGGGTGCACTATAATTTCTGAAAAATTAGTTGGAGTACGCCGGCCCCCCCCTGAAGTCAAGTCCTGCATATAGGTTATTCTCTAATGCTGTATATTTGTTCTTGTTTCATATTTTGATTTATTATAAAAGTAAAATGTTTTATTAAAAATTCATTGCCCATTGAATGTACTTTACCAATTAAACTTAAAATGTAGTCCGTAGTTATTATATATTATCATGAATGATACATTTAATGTTTTAAATAATTTACTTTATTATTTTGCTTAAAACTGTTCACTAATGTGATCTTTGATATAAATGTGTTTTAGATTATACAGAATAATAATGAACAAAAGAGATAAATGGGATATTTGCCGCACCTGTGGAAACATAGCAGATGTTGAAATATTTGGCCTCGATGGAGTGGCTTTACAGCTTGAAGAAAAAATTAATACCTACCTTCCTATTACAGTTAACTAAAAACCAATTAATTTATTAAATGATACGTTTCGAACCTTGTCTTATGATATTTAAATTATAGGTTTCCAAGACTGATAATCTACCACTTAAATTATGTAATGTGTGCATCACCCGGCTAGAAAATTGTCATTCCTTAATTGTATCAACTATTGAAATGAATAAAACATTAGAAGAGGTTTTGAAAAAAAAACAAATAAAAAATAATTCCTATAATTTTGTAAGTACCTGTTTTTCTATACTTAAATAATTCATATATACATCACTAGATAATATCTTCTTTCTATACTTGTAATTAGAAGTATAATAAATTGTATCATATCATTATTAGGTGAACGTATCATTGATACCTATATTTCAGTACAAATATCCCGGGGGTTCTGAGAGCAAACAGTTTACTTTAAATTGTTTTGGCTGTAATTTTGTGTTAAGACACAAAGTGTTAACTGTTTACTAAAATTGGTTTGGTATTTCTGGTACCTACCCTTGATAATACATGTTTGTTTTGGCGATGAACAAATTTCATATTATGGAGTTTCAGTTATCAATCAACAAACTTTTAGCTTTTGTTAACTCCGCAAAAACTTTTAGGTATAATATCTCTTACTGTTATTATAATAGGTAAATTTGGGAAATAATGAAGATGAAAATGTAGAAGATTTGAATCAGGATAATATACAATCTATGGGAATTATGGATATTAATTCTGCTGACGAAGATGACTGTGGAGGAATTGTTACAGTTAAAGAAGAATATTTAGAAGTACTAAGATTTTTTTTATTGCCATGTTCTTATTAAATTCATGATTTAACTACAATAATGTTACTTTTATTTTAGTATGAACCAGTGGACATTGTCAATGTTGGAACTGATCAACTATTTGATGATCCGACTGTTGATGAGTTAGATATGGAAAAAATTGTAGAGGATGATGAGGAAAATGGTAGATTTCAATGTTCCAAGTGTCAGCGTGTTTTTAATTCAGAGTCCAAAATGCGTCGCCACATATTTATTCAACATAATCCTGGAGAAATGGAATGTTTCCATTGCTTTATTAAATATGACTCTATGTTACATTTTGAACGCCATATTGCTACACATTTTACTCGAAATGAATATCTGTGTGACTTTTGTCCTACTATGTTCAATCGAGTGTCTGGGCTACTCGATCATTTAGCTAAACATAAAAATGATCGTCAAAGATTTACTTGCCAAGAATGTGGAAAAGTGTTGGCAAACAGACTTTCCTTCACGATTCACCAACGGACTCATACTGGCGAAAAACCCCATGCATGCAAATTTTGTGACAGAACATTTTCACAGGTCAGTAAATTATAATATTAATCAATATTGTGCTACCATTGTGTCCAAAAGTACGACTTTTCTGATATCTTTAAGAACAATTTTAAATGTTCACAAAATTAGTTTGGTAAATTGTTTTTTTTTTCTTTAAAGTCCCAACAGAGAAAGTAAATAATAAATAAGTAATTTCTTTATATTTGATCTTAATTCCAACTTGAGCTGGATGTATTAAGTCTGGAATATCGTAGCAAATGTTATTAACAGTAATATTTGTTATTGTTGGTGAGAGGAAAGAACATTTGCCACAGGATAAGGCGGTGGTAGAATGGTTAAGTACAGGAAATAATAGCATGGAAGAAAATTCAATTTTAAAAAAGGCAAGAAGGGGAAAAGGAAATAGACAGAACTCAATAAATAAAGAAGCAAAATATGCAGTTAGGAAACTAAATTAAAAATGTCTATGACTTTTATGAGGGGCTGTGACCAAAAAAGAGGGAAAAGGTAGAGTATATATTGGTGACAATATGTTAAAAAAGGCCCAGAGGTTTTTTCAGAATGTTTGTGTATGAAAGAGGTTTAAATATAATGTAAATAATAAAACATTAAACATAATAAAATGGTTCTGACGAGTGAAAAAAAACTTAAAAAGTATTTTAAAAGGTTGCTATGGAAATAGGCAATATAGCTATAGGCATGATATAATTCTCTGGGAATAAACGGAGGAAGTAGAGTGGAATTGAAACCTATGTATGATTGAGTAGGAAGTGTGGAGTGTGGTTATTAAGATAAAAACGAAGAAAGCTATAGAATCTGATATGAAGTACAGGTATGGATGATGTTAGGTAACTTAGGCATGAGTACGTTAACTGATTTTTTTAACTAGATGATGTTAGTGGAATGAAAAATTCTGGAGAAATTGTGTTTTTAGGATCGGTGGTACAAAATAATGGTGGTTTTAACGATGATCAGAAATAGGGATGGATGAAGTGGAGTATATTGTCAGTTATATTTTTTAAAATTTTTGATACTAAAGGATTGATCTTATGAAGCAATTTATGGATTTCCAAGGATCTTAACCGTACTTCATCTATAATTACATAAAGTGTTCTTGGAACTCACTCAGATTAATGATGAGTCACTACGTACACAGCACATTCGTTGTATATAGAATATTGCCTAAATTAAATTCCTTAAAAATGGTCCACTTTCAACAACTCTAAAAAAGATATATCATTTTTAGTTATAAAGGGGACATCTGACTTTTATTGTTTTAATATTGCCCCTTAGGGAAATTAGGGGTTAAGACTCCTTATTTTCTAAAGGGTATGCTGTTAAAATTTCAAAGGTTTACCCTGAAAACTTGAACTTTTTAATTTTAAAAACCAACTTAATTTTAACAAAGTATTTCAACACAAACGAGATACGTTTGAACATTATGGTTCCATACATTATAACAAAATCTCGTTTGATATTAAAAGAAAAACAATGTACCTATAAAAATATTATTACTATACTCAGCCCAGTGAGAGAATGCTTCACGGACTGACCAAAATCAGTTCTGCGCATTCTCACTCGACACCCTGTCATTGGGGAACCGGTTTCGATAGCAGGGTGACGCGAGAGAATGCGCAGAATCGGCGCGTTCTCCCACTGGACGAAGTAAAGTGTACTGCTCTTCAAATAAATATGCATTAAACATTATTATTTAAAATGTAATATTTTGAAACATTTAAAATTATTATGAATAATAATATTGTTATAGATTTCATCAAAACAATATCATGAAAGAACTCATACAGGAGAGACAACTCATCACTGTGAATATTGTGGCAAGGGATTCAATTCAAAATTGACACGAGACACACACAGGCGTATTCATACAGGTGAACGTCCATTTGGATGTCCGATGTGTGATGCTACATTTCGTTGTTTAGCAAATTTACGCCAGCACCAAATGGTCCATGAGCCAGTGAAACCATTCCAGTGTGAGGTCTGCTTAAAACGCTTTGGCCGACCTGAAAAAGTGCGAGTTCACATGCGCACACACACTGGTGAAAGGCCATACAAATGTCCAATTTGTGGACGTGGTTTTACACAAAAGAATGACATGCTCAAGCATACAAATGTCCACAATAAGCCACCCCGAAGGGCCAATTCACAAATAAAGAATTCCGACATACTAATTTCCGTTAATAATAAATCTCCACAGTATAAAAATGTAAGTATAAAAGAACTACAGGAAATTTGTTATGATGTCTCCAACAGTTATGACAGCTCAGAAAACGGAAACGAAACAGAAAGTAGTTCAATGCTTTGATCGAAGGTCAATGGCGATTTAATCGAATGTTACAAATAAATTATTTTGATAAAAATGTTATGTTAATTATTAAGTCTAGACTATTGTTGAATTCCTCATAATAATTTTTTTTACAATACATGTACATAACACCAATTGTCAAATATGATATAAATTAATATTCATATGATAAACCATTATAATTATTGTTCTTTAATTTTATTTTGTGTAAAGAAAAACTACCCACAATGTTCTATACTTACACACTTAAATATTATGCCATTAAGGTGTTAATAATGTTCTATTATCATAGAGTTGAAATAAATTAAACTCTAAATATATTGTGTAAAGGCTATGTGTCCATATAATTATGTTAATAAATTAAATTGCAAATTAGACTTAATTTTCGGGGACTGTTGATTGCGTCCCAGACACAGGTAAATGATTATTTTCCTACCTTTCCTGTGTTCCGATTGCGTCCTATTATATAGTAAGGTAAGCGCTAAATACACCTCCCGATCCAGCCTTTTATACCTTTCCAGTGTTGCAAGTCGGCGACTTATATTATTTTTCCAACCTTTTTTATGTTCTGATCGCGTTAGATAGATTAGGATATGAATTGTCATAATAAGTAATAATTATTTTCTCAGTGATGTTCAAAAAATAGTACGAAAACAAATAAAAATGAGTCAAAATATATTAATCGAAAAAAGTACATACTGGTCATGAGATACAATTTTCATAAGCTCATCATGTGAAAACGAAATCTCCTTTAAATAGATCTGCCCACCATCATATAGGCCAAATATACTAAGTGTATTTGACGCCTACCTACTATACAATAGAACGCAATTGTAACAGAGAAAAGGTAGGAAAAAAATCGTTTACCTATATCTGACTTGTGGACTCAATCGAAACACTGAAAATGTATAAAAATTTGAAATGGGACACAATCGAATGACACTCTATTTGGGAGGAGGAGCAGTTGCTCCAGGCAGCAGGGGCGGAAAAAAAAGTCGATACTATTGTTTTTAATGTAATAAAAATAAATTAGGCCTATTCCCCACAATCTAAAAAGAAGAGGTGGAGTCATCATAACTCGATCCAGAATAGGGCACAACGCATCTCACCCACTCCTTTCTCATCTCCAAGAACCTGCCCCAGTATGAGACGCACGCAAGGAAAAACTTTCAATCGATCACATAATTGTCAGACGTCCAAAATATGCCGAAGTACTGAAAATCTTCTCCAACCCAACTTCTCTCCAACTAGCGTTCAACCAAGAAAACGCAGTAGCAATATACAAGTTCTTTTATATCGTAAACTTAAGTAATGAATTGTAAACATCTGTACATTTTTCATTCTGATTTGCTCAACCTGTTTTTCTTTTCATCTCTATGTTGTACAACTATAGACTAATAACTACGTGCTTCTTTTATTGAAATTGCGTCACCTGGATTGAGCTCTAATATGATATTTTGTATTTCTTTAAAATATTCACAGTAATATGAGACTGCTTTTATCCATGTACTCCAACGAATTATAATGGGCTGGGGAAGTAATGGTATATTCGGTAATGGTATATTTTTAAAAAATAATACACGTGCTGGAAACTTTAAAAATATTTGTTTTACCTTAGAAATCATTTTGCCAACATTTGAAAATCGCTCTCTTATTTCTTCAGCAACCCTATGTACACAATGTGCTAGGCACGTTATATGCACCATCTTAGTATAGAGCACTCTAATTGATTTTAAAATAAAAATATAACCCTCATACTATATTATATTATTCTAATATTATATATTTATATCAATTAAAAAAAAATCAAATCATGTTATTTTCAATAACTGAGAAGTATACAAAATTGTATAATAAATGGGGAAAAGCAACGAAATTGCATTTAAAATAAAAAAATGTCTAAAATTGCAAAAAGTTCAATAAAAACTTTAAGATTTTAATTCGTACTCACATGAGACGAATTTAAAACCTACTTAGCAACAAATCTAAGTAATGGAAAAAAGTTGCAAATGCAACAATTTCCGAGGCCTACTAATAGTAATAACCAGAGGCGTAATTTGGTCATGTTTGGGGGAGGGGATGAAATGTTTTAACATTTTACCCCCCTCCCCCCTAAAAAAAATAAAAAGTATTTATTATAAGCACCTTTCAGTATAATATATTTATGTACAAATGAGACGTCATGGAATAAATATTACAAAATATTCACATTTACAAATACTGAATAGGTATTATAAATTGTTGTCTTATTGGTATCTTTATAACAGTTAAATGCCAAACAGTTACAGTTTATGCTTTGATCATAATAAGAGATCTACTCTACGTGGCTTTAATGCTAATTCGTTAATTACTTCTTCAGGGTTAATTGTTATATTTTTATGGATGGCTAACATAGCGAGGCCATTTAATCGATTATGCGGAATAAACAGTAAAGAGTTAGATAAAATACTTAAATGCAATCTCTATCACATAAATAGGTATTGAATATATTAAAGTTCAAACCTCAGACATTGTGTTCCTTAAATATGTACTCTTATGAAGAGTTTCTTCAGTTGTGTAAATAATAATTGTAGAATCGAACATTTTTCGGAGAGAACTTTTCAATATGGTTTGTATTATGTGTAAGGTGCTTATGCTGGTAGCTTGGAGATGGATCATACATTTTGTAGATGCAAAAATTTTATAAGTAACCAACAACACTTTCAGAACCGTCTGGTGTGGTGGCTACACGTGTGTAGGAGACTTCTGCTCAAAACTCACAATTATTATAGTACTCGGGGACGGATTCACGGATCCAGGATTAGGTCTAGGGGCCCAGCCATCCACAATAGCTCCGGATATGTGCCTGAAAATTATGTTTAACTTCTCTGTTGAGTGTTGTTTGATGTAATAAAAGAATTAATTTCGCTAATGTTTATTATTATTATGATCTCCAGCTACGTAGCTGTATAGTAACGAGTTACGTGACTTTCTGTATGATTTTTATTGCTCGACGAAGGTTTGCAGTTCGAACATATTTTATTGTCACGTCGAAGTTTTAATCACTTGACAGTTTGACACTCTACTTGAACTCTCCACAACCGACCAGATACTTGTTCGATTCAGATACCTGGGCATCTAGTGCATTAGTGCATATCTATCATGTTGAAACGAATACAACTTTTTTAAAAACCAAATATCAATTACATGAGTTTTGAGTAGGTTGGTACATCGTGCATAATCATATAACGTTTAGAAAAACTATATAAAAAATTCCCAATCTCAATCAACGAGCATTGAAAAGAGTTAATCTTCAAAACACATATAAAATCAGCCGATTAATTTCGGTACCTATAATAAATATATACGCTTTTGAAATTTATTTTTAATCATAATATTATTACAATATTTATACATAATATATCATATTATATTATAATGCATGATAAATTTATAATAGTGTTATAATAAATTATAATATAAGTTACCTAATCATTTCTCGAAAAATGGCATCGTTAGTGTTTTAATTTGATAACATGGTAAATAAAATATAGACAAATCATATTCAATAACGTTCAAGCTGTAGGTAAATAACATAACAAGGTTTATAACTTATATAGGTACACAACTCGAAATAACAACCGATATAAATCAATAATCTTTTATATTTTAAAATAACGATTATGCATGTACTCTCTAGCATGACACAAGTAATATCGGTTAGCGCCGACTCATTCCTGCGATTTACAAATTATAGAAAACGTATACATGGTAACAAACATCGGTTCGAGATATATGTGATCGTCGAATCAAAAAAAAAAAAATCGTATATCGGAATATAATATAAGTAAGGGTAACACTATTTATTACAATAACACTATAACATTATTATGATAGTCTAATATTATGGAAAAAATTGACATTCATTTTGATTAAAACACAATATAATAATATATATCTTATATATTACCACTAAATACGTAAACACACTATAAGTTAAAAATATATCGGTTATACTATCTAAATAATTTCATAACGTCGAGTGGCCGCTGCAGGGTTGGGATAGTTGAATGATGGGCAAGTGCCTAGGGATACCTACATTTTACCAGTAAAATATTTAGCTGGCCACGTGAATTTACATTTGGTATTCACACGCCGTATGTATATAGAAGGGGGCCAAGCACACTCATCTCTATTTTTTCTTTAATGACGGACTCACTAAAATTCTGGGTTTTGAATTGTTTGAGTATTTCCACTTCCATACCATATTTTCAAATTAATTGATTTAGTGCCTATGCCATTTAAGTATTGTCCAGTGTCGATAGATACTTTTTGTTTTCATGTGAGAACCACCATTTTTTATTGTATGTCGTCAAGCAGATTTTTCTTTAAATGTTGATGTATATAAATAGAGATTTTATTAAAAATCAGAATTTTAGTAATTGCATTGTTAAAGGGTAAAGTGGCGGTGTCGGGTGAGCATGATTCGTGAATCACCCTGTATACATATATTGTCAAATGTCATTTGAAATGGGTAGTGTTGTGGAAATAATAAATTAATATAATCTGTGTACCGGTATCGGAATATCCCGCTAGGTATCGAATATGAATAAAATCTGAAATAGAATTTATACACTGCCACTCGATGCCATAATAATAATATGTACGTTTATGGTTTACTAAATCTTAATTGCATTACTTTATATTTTGGGTTTCAATATTGTACCTACTCTCATTCTTATCGATAGGTACCGCTAAACTCTACTTGATAGGTTAGTATACAAGTACCTATGTACCTTCTAGAAAAACGATATGATAATTTTTTTCACACATATTATACATAATAATAATAAAAATTGTATTTTATATTTGTTATATCAGGAGTCAGGACCCGTTCCCAACAATATAACTGGAAAGATAGATTTTCTTTTATAAATTAACATTGTTTAATAATAATTATTATAACATAAAATATAATATAAAGTTTCGAATATTGCGCTGCATACTCGACGGCATGTCGCCGATGGAATAACAACGCATAGATCGTGTAAATATTAACATAATATTAGTATATTATTTTAAATACATATATTCATATATAAATTATATATATATAACAGGTAACTCCAAACGTTTTAGAAAAAAACATCGAACTCTTTAAGGTAAATACTTACATATAGGTTGAAACCCTGTGCGGAGGTAGGTATGAAGGATATACGGATTTCTATGTGCCGGACGTGTATTATAATGATTATCCGTCTAGAGTTGATTTCAACAAATGGAATGGGTGCCTACGTGGAGAAATTCGAAATTTTAGAAACGTGTGACACGTGACTTATGTTGTCGGGTCTCGTCGGATAAAACCGTATTTTATCCATTTAATCCATTAAACGGGAGATGCCACGATTTTATACGGAACCATAATAATTATTAAACGCCTCCAAAAGTGGTTGGATGTAGATTGTGGGTCGATAGTTATGTTGTCACCATAATATTATTTACAATTTAGGTAGTATTATATTTGAAAGCAGCTTCTCTGTTAAGAGCTGTTGCTGAAATTCTGCAGAACCGTGGTTCTGGATGGATGATATTCTTTCAGAATTATTTTATTTTTTCGGGCATCGGGTTTCTGTTAATATACACTGTTCGCTATAAACACGAGTCGATGCAGTTTTCGATTAGAAAAAAACGAAAAAGGCTCCAGGGATTTGGGTAGTGGCTCACACCCTGAGTGCAGTTTATAGATAAATTATAATCACAAACTTAAATTTTCGTGTACGACGACCGCAAGTACATAACACGTGATTTGAACGTGGTCGACGCATAATATATTAATTAATGTATAATATTATAATATAGAAGAAGTACCTGTATACAGTTATGTTTAGTATTAATAATATAATATATTATGTATAATAATAATAATAATTCAGTCGGATGAAAAGTAATATATTTTAATGCGTTCGAGATATCAAAAAACGAAAAATAAATAATGTCAACATAATATTGTGCGTGTAATTTTTGCGGTTTTTTGTATTTTTTGATCATAATGTAACCTCTGACGGTAATATTATATGGTCGCTGAAGAGTAGAGATACGCAATCGCGTCTATTCGGCTCAAATCTGTCGAGTTCAAGAGTCATGTGTAAAAAGCTCGCAAAAAATTTGAATCTCGATATCCGGGTACAGCGGTTTCCTATAAAGAAAGGCTTTCTGGTACGACACATGTTCTGGAAATGATGTTGGATTTGTGAAGGTGGTCAGGAGGGATTGATCGACCCCCCCCCTCCGGATGGGTATAGTTGAAAATAAACTGTGATGCCGAAAACATAATGCCCCACTTACAAAAACGCCAGAATGGCAGAATGTTAAATATTTGACATAGAAATTGCCGATTTCGTATTAATTCTCGTCGACAATATATTGTAAAGTTCAAAGATGTCATTTTCTATTCGGATGATATTTTGATATATCATATATATCATTACCTATACCTGATAGGTGTAAGTATATGAGTGATTATATTATTTTTTGGAAGTAAATTTCGTTTTAAAATCAATCAGTGGTGCATTTTGTTTGCGGGTGACAGAATAATAGGTTTGGGTAAGTTGGAACTTGTGAGTACCAGCAGGGTGCAGTTATGAAGAAAATATAACAGTGTAGGTGTTTAATATGTTCTGTGCACAATGCACAGTACATAGTATTTATATATACAATCAGTGCCACAAAGATATTAACTGTTCTATCCGATTTCATAAATATTTTGTATTCTTACCACAATTAATATCAATATGCTTGCATGTTGTTAAGAAATTGGGCATCAGAAGTCATTGCATAGATAAGTTTTCATAATATAAGACACAGGATAATAATACCGTCGTATGGAATTTATATTTCAATTTAATGTTTTTAAAAATTATTTAAAAAATATATTGTTGTTGAGTTAAAATTATAAATGTTGATACATTTTAAATAGTATTTCTTAAGTACCAAGAAATTAAAAATATTGAGCACGGGCAATTTTCAACCACATGCGTAATTTAACTAATACAAAACCATTCGAATTCACGAGTCCGAGTCAAACGATCCTCTCGTCCAATGTGTGTGAGTGGAATTTTATTTCATGTATAGACATTATGACACAAATTTAAAATAAATTAAACTTTATAAATATTATTAGAATTTTTATTTAATACTATTTGTATGTGTTATATATATAGGTATTTAGAGAGATATTTTGGCCCGCTGACGAGTTATCCGATGACGAAACGAAACAATAACGGTAAGTATTGAATAATTAAATTAAATATTATTAACTAAACTAAATTTATAAGATATTATATTCAATTATCATTTAATTAACAAAAATAGAAAATTTTTTTTTCCATAATCGAATATAGCACAGTACAAAGAACGGTTGAACGCATGTATAATATATATTTTTTTATGTGGTATGTATGACGATAAATGTAAGGGTCGATAATTTTTGACATCATGCCGAACATCACAATGTTGCTTTACACAAAACTACTTACAATTTTTAATGTAAATTGAGTCTTAAATATATTCGTTCTTTTAATTGTACTAAATATTTTTACAGTTTTTTTAATTTTAATACAATAAGGAGGGGGGCTATTTTTTAGTCCAGAAAATATTATTTAAGTATCATTTTTAAATAAGACTTAAGAAGATGCACCCTAATTTGTTGAATTTTACTTTTAAAATACGTTATAGTATATAGTATAACATTTTATTTTAAAACTTTAACAGTATCTCAATCATAAATTAAATAATAAAAAAAATATATCTGATCACGTTTTTAGAATTAAAAATAATGGTTGACTTGTAAAAACCAAGTCGATAAATGTAATTTAGGGTAAGTACAAAGAAAGGCTTACCCACGATGGGTTTTTAGAATACTCATGAATTTTGTGTATTTAAAAATACCAAAACAGAAAATTGTACACTAAGTCAATATTTTAAGGTATTGACTAATAAATAGGTGGGTAAGTACTCCGAATAAAGTATAAATATTTCGATCACCATATTGTACTGCATACCCTTTAATTATTGTAAAATAATGATCAGAAGACGTCATATGCGCTTTCGCACTGTATACTGAAAAGTTTGCAGTGGATGTATGGATCGAGCCTAGTCATTTTTGTGAGTCAATGATTCAATGTAATAAAATGCTGTAATTGTTTATGTATTTTATGCCTTGTTTTGTGTTTTCTATTTCCAAACGCTTAATGCGTATTTTATACATAACACAGAAGGATTGTTAGAAGATAATAATAATATACAGTTAATAATAATAATAATAATAATAATAATAATAATAATAATAATTTTAAAGTACTGCAGTAGGTAGCGTATCTAAGCGGTTTTGGCACGAATGCACTTGTTGTGCATTGACACCGCATAATGATATGACGCTCTCCCCCGCGATGGTAGTATAAATTATTATAATATAGGTGTATACGGTATCCGTGTGGACGTCGGTAATGGAATTAATTTTTTTTTTAGTTAAATAAAAAAAAATCTTCCTCCAGGTCTGTGGCTAACCACGGTTGGTCAATGCCGATGACGGGCAGCCGCCTGAATATGCCAAAGGTAGTGATGCGCGGTAATAACAATTTTTTTTACAAAATATTATGTAGGTACGCGTTAAAGCATTTTTTTTTATAAATTATATGGTGAGTAACGACCGTCGGAAAGTTCATGTCTTGTGCAGCAGCAGATTAGTCGCGTTCAGACCTGTCGTCGGCGATGCTGTGCAACTCCTGCTAGCCGACGTCCGGGACTTGCTCTCCGTCAGTTTGAGGTTCTCGACGGTTTTGTTTTCGTTCGAGTCGTCGGCCTCGTTGACGCATTTCCGGTCGTATGGGCCGACCACGCCGGTGAGAGCGTTCAAAGGTATCCGGTACAGGCGCAACGGTTTAGTTTCCGGAGACACTGAAAACACGAAGAGTCTGGCATTAGGATTCGAACGACGCAAATTATTTACCTTCTACTAATAGTTATAGTAAAGCAGTATAATATCATTTTACTAGAAAGTGCCGTCAGTATTCGGATGTATCCTACCAGGTGTTTGGAATCGGATTTGTCGGATATCCTGATAAGATTAAAATTTTCTTAAGTGTATTTTTCGATTACCAGGCCATTGTATTATGTTGAATTATTATTGTAATAAAAATGAGTTGATAAGTTTATACACTGACAAGGTTATATACATGGTAAATATTAATTATTAATTTTATGATCATTTAATATTATTAAATGATCATTTTACGAATCGGTATTTTCCAAAAATCTAAATGTATAATTTTTAAATCTAAAATCCAAATAAGTAATTTATAAAATGTATATATTACAGTTTATTTTCCCAGAACTACACACGCGTTTAGTCACACGAGGATGTGCCAAATCTGTATTTACTAGAAGAATTCGGTAGGTATTCACCCAAAGTCCTTCCCTATATCGATAAATACATTCTTATAGGTATTTTAATAAAACTTATAAATTCACCTGTGAAATATATCATTTTTACAGAGAAACAGGAATAAGGAATAAAAAAAATTCGAGTTGGCTAATGTCAAGTTAGTTACATGTTTTTGTTACACATTTAGATGATGAGGAAATCATCCATTTAAATTCTGGAAGTAGCTTAGGTGCGAAAAGTTGGATAAAAAATTTAAAATTTAAGTTTGAGTTCAACGTCAACATTTTCAAGTAGTTTAAATTGATCGATATCCCATGTGGCCATATTATGCATATTATTATATGTATATTTATAGGTTATAATATATGAGTCGGAATAAGGGGAGTTATTTTTTTAAAAGTTATTCATTATCTTTTTCTTACAAAAAAATATTTTATTTAAATATTCAATATATGGTGGTTTTGCATTTATGGTTATATTACATTTTATATTTACGTCATGTTCACTAAATATAATATGTTTGATAGTAGGTATAATGCCGACTGCTTTTCTGAACTGATATCGCCATTGCACCCAAGATATACATAATACTTAATATAGTAATGCATGTGTGTAATATTATAAGTACAATGTGAAAGTCACCGCGTCCCAATAAAGCTATATTTTGTATATTATTATAGATGCAGATTTTAATCGAATAAATATAGCTAAGACTTCGGTTGCATTGTGCTTACGCCCTACTCTATTATGTTAATGCCTATTATACTACCGAACAATTAATGAAGTAAGGTGTAGGTGAGTGCAACTGCAGTGCAAGTGCATTACGATAAATAAGCCATCACTGGAACAGGGTAAAACAAGAAATACCAACAGGTTTTCCCCGTGGCCCGCATGTACGTGTCCTAAAAAATACTATCGTTTGTCCAGACATTAATTACTCCTATTGGCTATTACTATAAATTATTTTTTCCTAATAATGTGATGCACAAAAATCAAAACTACTACACATAAAATATGCACACTTCTTCAACCTTGGGCCATGTACCTACTCAAAACAGTCTTTGAATACTTTTTGTCGGTTTTAATCGAGAAATGGTAAAGCACTGAATAGGTACAATGTCATATTATATTTGCCTGTTACAACGCGGTGTGCTAACAAAATATTTTCATAATATAACTCAAATTAAATACGCTAATATTAATTGTGTGTTCACTATTGTTGTCGAAACGGTTTAATGACTACGTCTTGGTCGCTATACCCAGTAAGTACTTTTATAATATTTCGCTGGAAAAAATCTAAATTCAACGTATAAATACGGTATTGTTTTTTTTATTATTATTATTTTATCAAAAAGCATAACAACTAAATAAACTTCTCGGAATAAATCAAACATTGCAAATTAATTGAAGTCAATTTTGAATTGAGTTTTTACGAGTGCGTATACAAATCGAAATGTATTTTCGCTAGACCCTCGAAACGAAGACCTACGGTCGCCGCGGGTCTTTAGTTATTGATCAAATAATGTTAATACAGAATTGTATAAGTATGTTCAGCAGTATTAAATCAATTTCAAAAACAAAGAAATACTCGTTTGATACTTCTGATTTAAATAAGGAATACAGCTACTGTATGATTTTCCAACCTTTGGGCTTTGATGTTAAAATTCACGTTTTCTTACACGATCTTTGATTTAACACATTTAAGATTCGTATTATGTGTTCAATGAGAACGTTGCTTTTTTCTGCCCCCACCCCTTCCACTCAAAGTTAGACTTAAAGTTTGATAATGTTAAGCACATAGTTAAGCACTGTTTGTTCGTTAAATCGATTTTATATCGATTATATTAGCTGTAGGTATAATATATTATTTACACGAACTTATGAAATTATTTATTATTTTTTGTTTAAAACCTGGGAGTGTGGATAAGGATAGATTATACTATGTAATAAAAGATAAGTTTATTGCTTCACGGGAATATGAGTATTAAACCTTTTTTATACGGATAAACTACTGCTGAGTATAGTGTTTATTCAAACGACCTAAGTGTATTGTACTTATAATGCCTTATAACTATTAAATCAGGTTATATTAATGTCTCTTTTTGATATGATTTATCATGTGCCAGCTGCCAAGACTAAATTACCTATATATTTAACTTTATCTAGCTGTATAACCTAACACTTATATATATATTTATTTACAGTGTGGCGAAGCAGGCGGTGACATGCTTTCTCGTTCTGCTTTCTGTTGGTCCATTTGCAGTCTTTCCATTTTCCCGTGGAAAAATTCAGGAGCAGTAGTTGCGAAATATATGTCATTCTATGTCAAAAAAGTAATAGCAACGTTATATATAATATCAATAATAATAAGTAATTGAAAAATAAATTTTCTGAAATGAAAAATTTGATTTAAAAAAAAAAAGTAATTTAGTCTTTGACTCGTACCTTGGAACAAATTAACTTTAGTTTTGGCATAGCCATGGTCTGAACTAAATTGCCATTGATTATAAGTCTGATTTCCATTGTATCCGTGGTAAATGCTATGATGTACGGGAAGGAACACACTGTGGAAACATAAATAATTTTTAATATAATGTCTAAATAACATATTATAATAAAATCACCTGTAAGGAACATGTTTAATATTTAATAATACAACTACAGTATTATGTTATGGCTACGACTAAAAATTTTGGAAAATATCTTATTCCAGTTCAATCAGTATAAACATTTAATAAAACTTATTACAGCAATTCAACTATAGATAAAAATGTTGATAAATTAAAAATACACATCCCCAAGTTCGGTGTATCCAGATTATTCCTTCTAAATGGAAAATTATTTAAAAAAAAATCACGTTGGGTAGGTATAATTTAATATATAATATGATCGTTGAATATATGGATATATAACATAAGATTAAATTTATAATAATATTATGTAGTTGATAAAACGAAAAAAAATGTTGGCTTGTCGTTAAAATGAAACCGTGAAATGTCACGTCAGACGAATGAAAAAAATATAAAAACCGTCAGACGTTCCACTGCAGAACTCGACTGAACGGATTCTGCGGTCTCGTAAAGTTTGATTTTTCACCGTCACGCCAAACCGCAATGCTTAATTAGACACGTCGCTTATACGTACGGTCCATCACACAGACGATTCATTATAATTACCTATGTCTTTCGGAATGGAATTCCAATGGAAATCAAATTCAGTCGTATTGTTCGTCTCGCTGAGTTTTTGAAAATGACAAGTGTCTGTAAAACACGAAGCGCGCAATTAATTATAGACTCATTATACAGCCAATGTTAATGTACTAGAATGAATTTGAACGTGAATAGATCATAATATACAGAACCTGTAATGAATTTAAACACGTGGATTTTCATCTAGATTTATACGTGACGTATTTTTGTGTGTGTTGTATGTTTGTATATTGTATGTATATAATATATATATAAATATATATGAATGATACATGTATTTATAATGTATTTATAATGTGCATATATGAATGAAGAGTATGTATGTATGTATGTATGTATGTATGCATGAAGGTATGTGTGTGAGTATATATTTTTCAATTGATTTTACTGATTTCAGAAAGAAAGACTGACTCCAACGTTTAACCCGGTTATATTCCATGAAAAAATTTCATTTTTTAAAAATGGTATAATTTAATTTAATTATCTAAAACAGAATACTACTAAAATTTCGGTTCAGTAATTATCGAATATCGAAAGAATAGTTTTGTTTTTATTTATTTGCATTGTTTATAGAGCCAATATTAGATTGTCTAGTTAAAGTTTAGGCGAGGTACCTATGACTCATATTTATTATTATTACAACAGTGAACAGTTGTTTGTGAATCACCTCTGCCATTTCAATCCATTCTGCATGAAAACTATTCGCTATAAGCCCAAGACTATATTTTATACTGAGCAAATTAGCGTATCTGGTTAAATGGATCATCTTGCATGATATAAAATGCATTATATAATCCTATACGCGCCTATAATATTATTGGTTTTATCGATGTTTTTTTGACTGTGGTGTGTGCGTGACACAATCAGGATGAGCAGTGTTGTCGAGGTGAGGCGAGACGGGTAATTGACGTGCTATATCGCACCTCCCGACCCCCGATATAATAATGTACGCCCACCGATAAATTATATTTTATCATTATAAAGTTTAAGCGAGTTTATTTTATTTTTTCAAATTGAAAAATATGACTCACACTGGGGGGTATAATTTTTCCGTATAAATCGGATTGTATTGGCAGAGCCGTTCAAACTTTATGTGGACGAGGTAACTGTACACAGCTAAATAATGGGGACTGAATAAAAACCTACACTAAAACTAGAACGTATATACTATATAATATGTATACATAATATTTTATATTAAATTATTACGTATAAGATCGTAACTATCAGTATATTATAACATATACAAACATAATATTATTATGTTTATTTCATAAATAACGTACATTAAAAATCCCGAATATTAGGACCTGCAGTTACTGAGTTACGACAGAGAACCTTTATTATTTATTTAGTATTTGGCTTTTGAAGTGACTGGTAATATGTTTTATTTAGGTATATATACATAATATATAGGTATATCATGCTATTTAAATTGATCTGTCAACCCAGACTAAAAAAAAAAAGAAAAAAGAAAAGCATTGCAAAGTACAAGCCAAACATTGAATTTCCTGTACATCTGTACATGTTAGTATTGCATATTTGCACGGATGTGTACATTGGACAATATAATAACATATGGTATGAAGGATTTTTTTGAAGTAGGTGAGATAATGTCGGTGGTGGAGTCAAAATATCCGAATTATAAATAAATTATAGATTTCTGATTTATAGTTTTGTAAAATTAATTAGCGATGCAGTTTATGATATTCTGTTTTTTAAACTAAATATCTGATATATTTGCTTAAATATTTAACTTCAAATTTGGGAAAAAAAAAAATTTTTGCTTATAATTTTAGTTTTATATATAGGTATACATTAGGTGATGTGTGTGTGTAAGTAGCAACGAATTGTTGTTTTCTTATACCACTAATAGTTAAACATGTAACATGTAATAATAAATAATAATATAATATGCTAGATGTTTACACTATAAACGGTCGAGTCTATAATAATTGATGTTCGCGCGTATTAAAATTTTTAGAAATATATTCGGTTGGAATAAATAAAATTGAAATGAGCTTTACAAAAAACTGAGGAACTGGGCGTTGTACCTAAATTTGCAAATGTAAGTGAAAGTGTGTGTGTGTGTGTGTGTGTGTGTGTTCACGAATGAAAAAAAAAAGTCTTTACTGTTATAGCACAACAGCAACTCAGGCTCCTCGTCCTCGTAGAGATCGGTGGCCGACACCAGGTGAGCTTTGGTGCCCTCTTGGACTGCAAACAACCGGCGGGCGGTGCCCGATCCGTCGGTGATGATGTCAAACTGATGTTTGTATCCGACGCATATGCTGCAAGTGTCCGAGTTGCCACCGACGGCCGACTCGATTAGAGTGATGATCGACGGCTGTTCGGCGATTTGGAATTCCTGTATAACATGACAACAATGATTCTATTATCAATCGTATAGACGTACTCCAGATTTTTTATTTTTCTAAAAAATATCCACTAGATTCCTCTCACCCACCTTTTTCCTTAAAAAGTACTAGAACCAAACTCCAGCAGCCTTAGTCAGTTACTCTCCTCTAATAGTGAGGGCATTTCATTAAGTAAATCAAATAATCGAGGGTAAAATTGATTTAAATTGTGAGGTTCCACCACAAACCATTGTTTAGAAAAATCTAATCAAGTATGACTACACAAAATTATATTTTGCGATAATTGATATTGAATTAAAAATATTAAATTATAACGAAAACCATGGAACTCACTCTGCTGTACAGTTAGGTGTCGAGTTTAAAAAATTCTGATTGAGTATAAATAACTGCAATGGATGTGTTAAATTTTAATTCCATAATCATTGTATATGAAAAAAGATTTTGAGTGGATATGATGTGATCTATTTCTAAGGATATTTTATAATAGTATACAAATATAGCTGCAAGTATTGTTATTAATTTTTTATTTAAATAGACAATACCGAAGTACAACGTACTATAGAATGGTAAAATGGATTAAAACTATATCAAATATTTTGAAAATGCCATTGTATATAGAAAATAATAGCATATGACGTTACGTATAGAATTAGTTTCTGCAACTAATATCTCTTGTATTACAACATAATTATAATTATTACAACGAAATAATTAACAACTACAATTGTTGAAGGAAAAAAGTTGCTTATTGTTAAAAATGTGTAAATATACATTTTTTTCTTAAAAATTTGATCTTCAAAAGATTTAAAAAAAATATAACTATCGATGATACATTTTTTTTTTTGATGAATCTTTAGCAGATATCTTTAATTTATCGTTTATTCTAGTGGAATTGTTGTATGTCTATGGGCCTATTGGGATATTATACTGTGTATCCATTTAGACACAGAAAACCTCCATAAAAATCGGCTTGGTGAGTTGTTTGATATCATACATCGTATCTTGTATTTACTATTCGCTACCAGAATTTTAGAGACACATAATAAAGTCATGAACTGAAAATGTACGAGGCCTCGTCATATCATATTACATACGGATATGAGACTCAAATTGCTTTATTTCGTTTCCATGCCTGTGGCGGTCACACAATCCTAATTAAGTCTACAAGATACACCACAATTGTGAAAATTAATACTCTCTAAGCACGAAGCAAATAATTTCAGAAAAAGAAAGCGTGCGTGTTTAATTTAAAAATAGGGAGAGGTACTATAAAATTACAGAATGATACACAACCGTGTTATTTTTCTATTTTATCAATTAAAATAACAAAATAATTAAAGTGTAGGCAGTATATTGTATTATTTTAATAAATGCTTTGAAATAAAATGAAATAAAAGTGTTGTTGTTGTAGATTAGAAAGTAAAATTCAATTTCACCTGGTATTAAATTGATATCTTGTACACTTATGTAGTAACAAGTTGTTTTACTTTTTCAACATTTCAACAGAATCTATTATTCTATTAATCTATTAATTCTATTATTGTACATCTAATGAAAGTGTCAACAAATATAAATCACATCAAGTTTCAATCCGTAAAATCTTAAATCAAACTGAATGATATATAGTACCCCATAGGATATAATTATTCATTATGGAGGTTATTAATAGATCCCTGGGGCAAACGATACGAAGGTTCTTGACAAGAGGAATCGACTTTGTGCGGATGGTGCTGCACTGACCTACACTAAAGTGCAGTGAAATGTTCAGAATTTTTCAAAATTGGGAGGGTTTTTATAACTTTGATTAACTGTAATAAAGATAAAAGTCTTATAATTATAGTTATAAATGTTCAAATTTAAGGTGTTTATTATACGTAGGTGTATAGTCCGTAATTTGGTTGAACATTAGCTATCGATTATGTACATCGAGTGAATTGGACAAATATAGAGAGCTAGTGTGAAGTTTGTTTCCCAAATAAATTTTGATCACAACATGGTGCTCGTTAGCTAACGAACTTTACCTTCGACTTCTACATAAATACCAATGATTAGTCAAAATATATTTGAACAAGCATTAGACGTAAAACGAATTAACGAATGCATCACTAATCTAAATTGGTTTAATTGACTTATTCTGGCTATTTTCCGGACATCCGAGTCTCGACGATATTACCAATAGTATCGTACTTTTGTACGAATAATTTACACGTATATTATGCAACACTATGTTAAAATATTTACCCTCAGATACATGAACCCTTCGACCGTGTCCGTGTCGCTGGCCGGGCACCAAGCTGTCCAGGCGGCCGAGTGTTTCCATTGCATCAGCGTCAGTTTGCGGTTCACACAGATTACCTGTCGGGTAGAAAACTGAAATATTACATGGACCACCTACGAGGTGGGGCGGCGATAGTTCGGGTTAAAAACTGTTGCTAGGGGCTAAAAAATGGTTGTGACCATGACGGGTATACACACATATATACAAATTATATCTGACGAGTACCACCTACGTCCTATGATATACGATAATTGTGTACCTGAACAATATATCATCATAATACGCGGCACTGGCAATATGATATGAGCAACATATTCGAAGGCCGAAATTCGCTCAGCAACGGTAAATACACTTTTCTCGACCTCTCTCTAGCGACACCGCTTTCAACACCACAGTAATTAAGTAATTATAGTCACTTGCTGTAATGCCGATAACGTATGTATATACGTAATTTATAGTGAACAGTATTTGTCACGATATGACGGGATAAAACGTTTGCATGGTCTGCACATTTTATGTAAACTATAATGATGTCGAGTTACACTCTCCAAAAAACGTTTAGTTATAACCACTTATATTTGATAACTAAAGCTAGGATTTTAATGACCTAAAAAATATACAAAAATGCACTAAAAAAAAAATGCAAAAATGACCTAAAACCTATAAAAAACGAACTTAAAAAATGACCAAAAAATATACTTAGATGATCGAAAAAATGTATTTTAAAAATAAATATTACTATTAATTATAAATTAATTAATTATGAACATAATAGGCTTATGAATGTAACCGCTTTCTAAAATAATTATTCTTTAAAATTAATAAAAGTATAAATTAAAATAATTTAATGAAAAATATATCATATTTTTTTTACNAAATAATTATTATTTAAAATTAATAAAAGCATAAATTAAAATAATTTAATGAAAAATATATCATATTTTTTTTTCACCTGTACACATATCATTGCGTCGCACAATTAGATGATTTTTAAGATTTTCAAACAGGAAGCTGCAACGGAGGTCAGATAAAATGTTTTTAGGTATATGAAGAAAAACTTCGTTCAACGTCCACAGAATTAACAGGGGTATATTTGAAATTAACCATATCATTTAAAGTTAGGTCTTCCGGAATACCATCTCTACTTGTTGTATTTTCACCGTCCAGAATAGCAGATATATTTTTGAAAACTTCGAACCCATGATTTTTCATCAAAATATTTTTCAGTTTGTTTGATATTGTTTCTCCGATTACATTAGGGTAACGGACAATGTAGTCTCAATATGTTTTATTTTATTATTATATTCTGATAGTAAGATTCCAGGAGCCTCCAGATTTTTTTATTTCTGAAGGAATGAAACCAAAATTAGATTTTATATAAATTAAATTAGCCTCTAAACTTGATTTAGACATAAGTTCTTTTGATTCTTTTATAGTAGTCGAATCATCATGATTTAATTCAAGCATAACTTTTTTTACATAAGAAAAACTCTCACAGTTGTAATTTACAGCATTTAGCCAGGTTCCCCATCACGTGATTACGGGTTCGGGCGGCAATGGAATTTCTGGAGCAAGAGTTTTAAACATTTGTGTACGATTTGATGATTTAAAAAATTTCTTTTTTACCCAACTTATAAGTTTATTGACATCTTGAAAATTTGATCTTATTTCTTCCGCAACTTTATGAATTGCATGCTCCATACAGGTAACATGCACCATTTTTGAATACAGAGTGCAAATGGCTCTTCCTGCTTTCGTCATATATGGAGCAGCATCAGATACAAAAATGAGGACATTATCCTGTTTTATTCATTCAGGCCACAATGTAAACATTGCCTTATCGAATGCTTTTGCAATGGTCGAATGATATGTTTTTTGCAAGACATCAGACTATAACTGAATATATCCTGATTTTTTTGCTTCCAGAGTACCATTAACGGTATTTACTACATTACAGCTTTCAACATCTGTCGTTTCATCTACACTTATGCAAATTTTTTTTTATCATGGTGTCTAATATTTCGTATTGTATTAAATAGCATTTTTCAACATAGTTTTTACGCAATTTAGACTCGTCTGGGATTTTAAATTTTATATTTTTTTCTAAAAAATTCTAAAATTTGTGTTATTTAATTTAGCAAGTGGAATATTGGCTGCCAATAATGTTTCACAAAGCTCTAAATTAAATGACGATTGATCACTATTATTTGTTAAATTAGATCATAAAACTTGATTATTTTGTTTCACTTCATTCAGTTTTAGTTGAATTTCACGAGCATGCTTATCTCAACTGATGCGTTGTTGAATTGTAAATTTATTTTCGGAGGCAACTGCGACATTACAAACTTTACAAAAAAGCATCATGCCGTCCGTGGAAAAAATATCGGCACCAAACTCGCTCACAAAACTCTGTAAACGGTTCCTACTGTTGACTTAACTTTTGGCATTTTGTACAGTTAAGATCGATAGAACGACATAGGTAGGTACTTTTTGAATTCACTACTAAAGCTACTATTGTATGCCTAAATAGTTATCGGTTCGTTCGATATTTAATCTTATCGGATAAATCGACAATTAATTATATTAATTTTTCAATATTAATGGACTGGAGTAGGTAATTTCCTATAGGTACTAGTTGGGATTACTTTTACAACACATACAAAAATCTTAAAATAAACAAAAATTAGTTTAAATACACAAAATGAAAGTAATATTTGTAATATTACTAAAAAATGACCTTAAAAATTCAAATAAAATGCATTTAACACAAAATATGCAAAAAATGCAAAAAAATGTAAAATACAAATTACATATTATAAATTGTTATATTAAGAAACAAATTTAGTTTTTGGTTAGAATTATATAACACTTAGAGAAAAAAATGCAAAATTAACCAAAATCCTAGCTCTAGTGACAACCATTTACTTACTCGGCGATTTAAAATTTGTATTTGTCATCGTAGTTACGATTTCTTCATTCACAATATTTTTAATAACAATACTAATAATCAATTTTTTAAACAAAATATCGATAAGAAGTAACTACCTATATATTAAAGGAATTTTCATTTACCGAGTTGCATATGTACTATTACTATTTTCAATTTTTAATTGATTTGTTAAATATTTTTCAATATTGAACAGTGATTAGTTTAAAAATCGTTTATGTGTCATGCTAGTCCTTAGCAATTTTGCACTCACCGAATTATAAGAATCATTACATAAGTGTAAGTAGATAGTTAATCAAGTTATTTGAAGGGGCGGAGGGGGGGGTCTATCTAAAATTTAAGGTTGCTAAGTACACCCTATCTCCATTTTACGCTTATGACCTCCTGGCGTTTCCCCCATAGTTCAACCTGCAGTGTTCGGTTAACTCGGTGAAACACCCAACCCCTAGCTGTATCATTTATAGTGGTGGTATATTAATGCGTGCATAATACAGTTTTTGCATAAACAAAAAAATGTTTACTTTTAATTAACCAACATAAATATTAAAACTGTTGTTGTATTCGCATCTGCTGCAGAGATTATTTCCGACGAAAAAATATATGCGTATTATATGCATTACAGCTATAGAAATAACGTCTATTATACAGTGGATGTACCTTATTATGAGTTATGACGAACGCGGTTCGCCGATTTTACGGTAACAGCGTCCATCACTGGTAATTTGATCGTAAGGTTAAATACTCGGAAAAACTAAACTTACTCTATTATCATTATTATTATTAAATGTGTTAGTAGTACGTAAGCGGTCTGCGTGTTTCTACACACTTTCGCATTATTATATCGCCCTCAATAAAATATGTTGCTGCGTTTCAAAATATTCAAGACCAGTGCTTTACTATATACCAAGTACTGTACTGTGTACAGAGTGGTTTTATACCTAACCACCAGGAAATAAAATAATATAAAGGTATCACATTATATGCTTTTTTCACTTTTAACTTTTAACTGCAACTTACATAATATTTAAACTCCGAAAAATCTGCTATACCTTTTTTAATATTATTTTATACTATTATTATGATTTATGTGCCTAAAACTAAAATCGAATAAGATGTTGTCTTGTTCGTGAAAACTAAATGTCACTATAAAACATTAATAGGTAATAAAATTTACCATTTTGAGCCTCGAGCCCCCGGGCTTACTAATCGCGTACATACTGCAGCCCCTCGTGCGTTCTAGTTTATGGTCTTTGAGGTCCGGTTTGCTTTTTACTTCCGTCTGCATGTCAGCATCGAACTCGGACAGTCTGAACACGTATATCTTGCTGTCGCGCCCTGCAACCGTAAAACAAAACAAAGTTTAACCACCGTAAACGACACTATCCGACCGGTTTCAAAAAAACAGAGCCACTTGCCGGTCACCACTCGCACTATTATAATAGCACTCATACTCACCTTTTTCGGTCCTGAACAAAAGGATACCGTGAGCTTCTACGACGTTCAACTGATTGGCTTGTATCGCCTTGTCGAAGATTTGCCTCTGAGACACGCCATCTGCGGACGAATAAAAATTGAAACGTTATGGTCGAATTTCAAGCGATTAATAAATGACTATATAAACACAAGCGGGATCCAGAAAAGTTTGTTTAACGTCCGATGAACAAATAATGTAAAATTTGTGTGCTCCGTGGAAACCTCAGTACGTAGGCATAGTATAATAGATAGGTTCATATGCGTTTAGCACAGGACGGGTTTGCAGACATAAATATATCGATTGTGTATAATTCTAAAATGTATTAGTGTGTATAGAAAGTGTCGCTTAATAATTTAAAGCCGTTCAAAGGTTTTAAATAAACTTAATTCCAGTGGCACTCGGATTCGTCTGACTACCAGAGAAAATCGAATTCACGCAGTCATAAACCATTAGAATTAAGGACGATACAAAGGCCAGTGTTTTTAATAGGATTTGTATTTAAAAGAGTTAAGGGCTTGTTTATAATGTTGATTGATTTTTAAAACGTATATAGAGGTATATAAGTATAAATTGTATAAATTATTGGTATATTATTAAAGTCGAAAAACAATAACTTTTACGGAATATTTCCAATAAATTAATAATTAAATTTAAAGCTATTGTTGTCCGTGGTTACAGTGTAATATAATTACTATATATAATTTATTCATATATATATATATAAATAAAATACATTTTAATTCAAACGAAATATTTTAAAATTAATTTAATGTTGAAACCAGCAAATAATGCTTTTATTTTTCTTAAAAAAACATCTTTCGTAGTTTCGTTATGATTTTGTTAATTTTTAAACGAAGGATTCTAAAAATATATTCATGAAACCTTTATTTTCTTTTGTGTTGAATAATGAAATCAAGAGTAATTGGTTTTGGTTCAAGTTATATTTTTGAATATCATACAACAAGAAAAACAACGAATAATACGTTTTTTACTTTTAACAATAACACCAGCTATTGTATTAGAAAAAACGAATGCATATTCGTCATCGAAGTTAATTTTAATTGTCATGAATGCAAATATGCAGTACACCATTATTATAAATGGTTAAATTGTTGAACGAACCATTAAATCACATCACTTATTTTGTTTCTATTGTTTTTCGAATCAAACACATCTGACACTTATATAACTTAAGCATTTGACCTAAAAAACAATTTCGATACGCGTGGGCCGCTGGCATATATACGTTTGTTTTCCACAATTATGTTTTAGTTGTACTGTTTCTGAAATTTCATAAATACACAATAACAGTGTCGGAGTAATATGTGTGTAATCAGAATCTGAACACGAACATTCAATCATGTGAAATTAATTGGTGTCGAAACTATTTTAACCATATTATTAATCAAGTTATCCGACATAAAGATTTGAGTTACAAATGTTCACAATTGATCTTATACGTATGATACATAATCTGTGAACTCAATATTATAACAAAATATATCTAACTCAGAAGTCATAATATTTAATAATTTAAAACTTAAGAATATGATTAATCCGATCATGAATCACCGTGTATTATGTAAAAGCCCACAAAATCATCTTACAATAAACAATACATTATATTAAATAGATACATTTTATATTTTAATTGATTTGCGGTTCAATTAAACTTAATTATACTATTATACTTAATAGTTAATATTATGATATTACTATAAATCTAAATCTCATATTATTGTGGGATGTAGTGAAATCCGTGTATTCAATATTAAACACAGTTGAGTTGGTCTTAAAGTATTTTTTGATATATCAATAATAATATTTATATTAAAATTTAAAATATGAAAAAAAAAAGAAATGCTTCATTTTGAACTAACGAAGTTGATAAGTTTTGTTTTTAAAACATTAAAGGTGAATGTTTTCTACAACTATATTTATAGTTTTTATTTATCTTTTTCTCCATGTATAACAATGTATCTACTCAATCGTGGTGTTTAAATGATTAAAATAACAAAACAAAAAAAAAACCATTGTCAAGAATTCAAATTACTATTTTACAAACATACATCTTAATTTATTTTATGGAAAGAAAGCAATAAAGGAAGAAGAATAATATACATGATAAGACAACAAGCAAAAAAAAAAAATTAAAAGTTTTTCTGAACGAACAAGGATTTGAGAATAAAAACTTAAAAGATTTTCGTTAAATTAAGGTTTACTCGATAAAAAAATTGAAATTTAAAACTGTAATATTAGAAATAAAAATTAAAAAAGTTTTATATAACTGCAGGTATAAGACCAAGAAGGGGCTTAGTTGCTCAATTTTTCAACACGTAAACTATTTTTTTTATATATAACGCAGAAAAAATAACATTATATAAGAGATGGTTTTGGTGAGGGCGAGAGAGGACCGATCTAATCTTTTGATGTATCGCTATTCATTTTTGAACAAGTGATTTAAAGGCTAGAGACACCCGGTTGATATTTATGGGTAGGAGAAAGAAGTGTCTTCACCAGTATAATTTATTATCATCCATTTAATGACATCCCACTCAGCTCGTTCACCCCTGAACCACTTGTTCGAAAAGTGGACAGAGATTAATATATATAACATCTATATCATTTCTATATATAATAAACTGAAGGGTGGGCCGCCGTGTTTTCTTATAACAAAATATAGATTAAATAGGTAGTATATTATACGTCAGGAAGCTAAAAATAGAGTTTTACCAACACTTTGTTACAATTACACATATATCGAATACCATTTATAAAATAAAGTCGCAGTAAACATCGCAGAAAAAAATATATTAAAAATAAATATTGTGTTTCCCACAATGTTGAGGAACCCCAATGATTTTGTTGTACTTACGAAAAACACGTTACAAAAAATATTCGTCACCATATTGAATCAGGTTCGTGTTGTTTGTACGTATATAATATATATATGAATTGATGTTATTAATTATTATTGTAATACACTCGTAACACCGTCAAGTGCACAAGAGTATCCCGTTTCAATGTTCGTCATGATTCATGAATAACAAAATATTGTAAAATCGTATTGGTTGGAATGCCGATTTATTATCCGATTTATTAGATATTGGAGTGTCCGGTGTACCAGTGACTGGTAAAAAAGACGAGAAAAAGTAAATATTTAAAGGTACTTCATCTACGAAGTCCATGTCTCAGGAGTCGTAAGAAGTCTAAGCCTCGGACGAAATGTAAAATAATTAAACCATAGTGTTTATTAGTTCATCGGTAGTTGTAGACGGATTAATTTAACATACGGCCAGTAATAGTAAACAAAACAAAAACCCAAGCTAACGGATAAACTTCTATGAATAATTTACTGTTAAACTGTAAGACGCGTAGGAATAGTTATAGTAACTAATACGACTTTAAAAATATATAATCTTCCATTATATTATTTATCAATAAAACGCTTTATCCGGAGTATGTTTCGTGTTCCAATATAGATTTACTTTTATGTGAGACCTTTAATAATATTTATTATTGCTTAAAGTGGTTTCCTTGTGTTTTTCAATGTCTGGCTCAACAGTAGTTACTTAAATTAATTCAATACATATAAGTACATTAACATTCTAGCAATTCATGGTACTCAAGACTTAATAGAATTCTAAAATAGGGTTTTTTAATGTTTAACTTTAAACTTTAATGTTTGGTTGTACTAAAAATTATTCAAGCATTTTTTGGGTTAAAATGTAAAAAGTAAAACACTTTTCTCTATAACACAATCATATAGTCAAAATTATTATTTAATAATATGGCATCGTCAAAAAGTCGATTTTACAATAAACATTCAATTTAGGTGGTATATTTGATTTCAGACTTCTGTTATTCCCGGTATTTTAAAAGTATTAAAACAATATAATGTATTTCAAATTATAATAAGTTTCATCTGTATATATTATAAATTAAGATGTACTAAATCACTAATCAACGTATAGACAAAACTATGATAGCTAGATACCCAACATTCTCGTGGGAACTTCGAAGCAGTAACTTCTTTATTCCGTGGATTACCAATAGAAATATAACTCCAACTGATTACTTTGTGATTTTTAAACGTACATGATTAATAAAATATGTAATATTCCCCAAATCACGCATACATGCATTTGGCTGTCTTTTTGTCTGTTTGTAAAAGAAAGACTTCGAAATTGATAAAACGATTTTGACGAATTCTTAACTGGTATTTTATTATTTAATGGAAAACGGAAAATTATAGATTAATATATTCACTTTAACTCGAGGATAGTCTTATAATATAGTTTGTAATAATATAAATGTATAAATTTCTATCCTGAACATTTGATAACACGGCGATTTAGATAGGCAATTTAGCTACATCACGGTATTGAGTTTCTATTTTTCCTGTGTCTTTATAAGATACTCTTTAACTTTTGACACCAGTTATTTGAGTTATAACTATAGATAAATGTTTATCTCAATAATATACAAGTTTATCAGTAGGCTTGAAAGTATTAAAATATCACCAGGAAGACTTTTTTAGAATTATTCCTGAGAATTGTATGCGACCAGACCACAATACGGATGTAGTTCTGTAACTCGGCGAATACCTTCAATAGGTACCTACCTATTCAATACCTACCTTCAATAAGTTTTGAAAACCCTTTCATTCAAATGATTTGAGTAAAATTATTTCGCAGATCCAAGAGAGATTCATACACATAGAATTGAAAAATTTGTTTTTATTCGTCAATGAATTCTGCATCTTCATATTTATAAGTTATTACACTTGTTGTGATTTGAGGCATTTGAGGAATATTCAAGGTGTAATATTCAAAAGTTAAGTTGCTTCTGTTTTGTCCAAACATTGTTGATTACAACTAGGTTTGCTCGGAAAAAATTAGAAATGTTACGTTTTACCTAAGTACTGTGCGCAGATCACCCACCCTAGGACATTTCTGGGACTTGTCCAAATATTTTTACTCATTTATTATGTTACTGTCATAGAGAAGAATATGAAATTATACATAATACAAAGCATTTTTTAACACTGGGCCCTTTCACTTGAAAAGTAATAATGTTTTTTGAAAATAATTTGATTTTATGACATAATAATGGTCTAAAAAAAATATTTTTTACTTGTCATCGTTAGAAATTTCAACTCCTTAATTTATTTTAAATTACCACACATACGTGATAATAATATTTTACTAAGAATACATTTTGCTGTATAAAAATCGAATTTCAAATTTATGTTAATTAGTTATAAGCAATAACTTAAAAGTATTTAAAGTTAACGTGAGTGAAGCTTTGAAATGGTATCCATGTAGGCTGTTATATTCCACAACACTCGTCAACACTCATACAACTATTAGACGAATAATATGCTGTCGAATATGATATAAAGTTCCAAAAGTAAAAAAAATACTTAAAAAAAAGTAAACAATTTGTTAAAAAAATATTTTCAAAAAGTTTATACTTTTCTACACTATAATGTATGTTAACTGTTAACATTACCAGCTACACTATAACGCCCAGCTATATCCAGTATTGTAGTTACACATGAAATTCCGAAAATCGCTGTTTACAATAATTAATATGTACATAGCACAAACGTTACATGCCAAGTATAGTAATTACGTGCAATGTGTACAGAACACATAGTGGCGGTAATATTGGAAAACATAAATCAATAATAGCAATAAACGGTTTTTATCGTTCGTCGTAGGTTTGGCACACCGACAAATTATGAGTTAGCAAACGAGCAGCCGACGGACACGTGTCGTAGTTCTTAGAAATTCGTGATAACTCAAATTGAAATGTCTTCAGTCGTTATCGTGCTTAAACAAATACGGACGACTCGTAAATTATTTTCGACGTAAAACCTGTATAGACATCTTAAGCATAGACGGATACGTGTCGTAAGCGACCGTCGCGGGTAGAGTGTCGAATCCTTTATAACGTCACACGGTTATCAGATTCGATTCATTCATCCGACAGCCACAGGGTCATTTAACACACACTGTTCGAACAATGTTTACCCTTATTGACCCTTTGGCGAAAACAAAAGTTACCCCATACAGTGCACTAATGGTCTGGTGGCTAAAGTGTGAATATAATACACGTATATTGTATTTATATTTTATTTATATACATACATTTCTTCATATGTATATACAATATATACACATATTATGTACAGCGTACATAAATATAAATATACAATATACATAAAATATATTATTATTTGTGTACTACGATACTATTTTATTTTACCATTAACTAGAATGAAAAAACATAAGAACTTCCTTAAAACACATTTTTCCTTTCTCACAATTATAACCGCGTATGGTTTAATGTGAAAATAAATAACTTTGTTTATATACCGAAAAATTAGTGATATAAATTTAAACGAGAACAGCGCTTTTTTCCTTCAGTTGCTCACCAATGCAATTAGTGCAATTAAAATTACTAAAATGGTAACATTTGTGGAATCTGCAAGTGTCCTTTTTACATTTTTATTTAGAATTAATTAATTATCAAACATAACCTCGATTCACAATAATTAACTTATATTTTGTAATGCATAAATAATATGGCGTAAATATGTAATTGAAATATACTAATGTTTAATAACTAACTACCCATTGCGTTCATAATTAATAACTAAAACCCGTGCAGTTGTCCATAATATGTTTGTCCCATGCCTATTAGTTACACATCGACGAATATTATCACACGTATTTAATTATGAAATATATCTTGCCCACGTCTTTTGATTATCATTGATAATGTTTTACAATTCACGTAAATAATAAGTGTACAATGAGTTATCCATATATTATATTGATTACCAGTTCAGGGGAATCATATAGGTATATGGTACAATGGTCACTCATTTTTAAGCGGTGGATAGTACCTACGGTATACTATGTAGTTGTGGTGAAGTTTCGTTAGGGCACTTATAGTTAGAAATGAGAAATCTAAATTTGAGGTGAATGTAAATTTAATTTAAATAATTAGTGAAAATAAAGACTTTCGAATAAAAACAACGAAGAATTGAAATAATAATTTATTTAGTTGAATAAAACGGTCCGAACCTCAATGGTACAGATCATTTAAGAACAATTAGGTGCAAAATAAATACAATATTCAATAAATAAATATCTTATATAATACGCAATTTACAAGAATCTAAAAAAAAATAATTGTATTAAAATTGATAGGCAAACCCAGCATTACATATAAACGTTGTTCGAGTGGGTATTTAATTTATTAAATCCCCTTACCGAGGAGAAGAAAAAAAATCAACTCTCGTTAAAAGTTTATTGCATAGAGCCACAGTCTTAGGAATATGTGAGTTTTTTTTAAATAGTTTGTGGTACGCACTAGAACATAAAAAATTGATGTAGAATGGTTATTGTATGCTGAAATGTTAAAGGGAAATACAATTTAAAAGATCAGGAGCAACGACGACACCATTTATTAGCTTTTAAATAAAAACTATCAGCTATATTTTTATGTCTGAAAGATGGAATGTTTAAAGAAGACTTAATTTGTGTATAATTATGATTATCAATGGGTAAACTAAATTTGAAGGCTACTGATTTTGAAAGTGAAAAATTTCAATGAAATGAATATCAGTTTTACAGTATGGATTCCAGATAGGAGCTCTGTATTCAAGAATAAACTTGACTAATAAAGAAGTTAAATAAATAAATAAATAAATAAAAAATAAATACAGACGTTTAAACGATCTAAGGTCTTCGAATTCTGATGAATGGCACTTAAAAATTCCCAAAACTTTCAATGATTATTTTACAATACACTCAGTATGATCACGGAAATTTAAATGACTGGTTAAAGTTATTCCTAAGTTTGTAATTGTTGAAACTGATCTAAGTTTAATATTATTTATAGAATACATATAAATTAATTGGTCAGAAGATCTGTAAAAACGCATTAAGTAACACTTAACAGTATTTAAAGCATTTAGGCACCCATTAATCACGACACCCATTACACAAAATATTTTATTCATCTTGTAGAACTAGACTACCCTCTAGCGAGGAACTATAAGTATAATTATAATAACTACATGCTTCGACCACTAGTTAAAAAAAAATAAATTTATTGAATCTTTAGCTTGGATGATTGGAAAGAATATCGAATTTCAGTTAATATTATAATCGAGATTAAATAAACTAAAAAAAAAGGTGGTTTGATTGTATAAATTATTTTAAATTCAATTAAAAAAATACCGAATAACGCTGACAATTTTAACTTGGCCAATTATTACCAATTTTATTTGTTACGTATGGCTTATATAATTTATACGAAACAGAAATATTATAAAATATGTTTCAGTAACCACCTGCGGGCTTGTATTACACGAGGCCACCATCGTAGATACTACGGTATAAATAATTATATTGTATTCTATGTATTCTCTCTTCTACAGCTGCAGGGACTACACGATTGGTTTACTAGTTACTACACGACTTTTACTTAAATTAAATTTCAGCAAATATATACGTGTTGTGTGTTTAATATTATAGTATTATACTGTGCATACATAATTTAATCGCTGATTTTCACGGATTAATTTATTATTAAAAACAAAACATAAAATATATTTTTAGGAAATCGAGACGAACGATGATTACAGCGTACCTTGTAACTGCGAAAAATATAATAAAATAATAATGGCATCGATAAACGGAATAAAGTCGACCTTTGCATATTTCGATGAACTGCACACCATTATAATATAATACAGGATGATTTATAAGTCTTCGTCCAATTTTAAAATTGCATATTCATTTTATAAATTAAGATTCAGTCGAGAAGCAAAACACTTTTCTTAAAATAATCAAGGTGTAACTCAATGTGTACAACAATTGTCAATATGACCCCACTGGCCACCTGGCACACACATATATATGGTATTTTTTTTTATTTGTCCATCTCAACAATAACTGGCGGCAGTTCGCCTATATTCATATAGAAATTCTCTCAAGGCATGTTCGTCAGAAATGAAAATAAAAAATACTTAATGAAAATACACTTGACCACCTTATTTTTACAGTGGTGTGTGTATAGGTTGTTTACCTGCAATAGCTTACTTTCACTATACATACTTTATAAATTCATAATCGGATGAAGGCTGTTGACTCACTCTGTACAACACGAGTAGTACGTCGAGTACTATTATAATACAAACTGATGTACACTCGCAGCAGTACACTAGTGTTTTAATATATTTTTTGAGTAGGGTAATGATGCGCAAAACTGCTCGCGGTATTCTGTAACAAAGTAATGGCTAGGAGGGACGTTTGCGACACAATTAGATATTATACGTACCAGACCTGGTTATATTATACATATATATTGAAGGAGAGCCATCGCTCGTGTACGTTACGAGAAGCAGTCCGGCGAATGAATGGGTTTTTATCGAACCCGTAGCGTTAAGCGCAGACATTACAATTCGTTTCGCCGGACCTTGAAAGTTCTCCGGCGAGTACTGGCTATTAAATATTATGACCGTCAATTTTGGTCGTTGTCAAAAAGTCTCGATGTGACGTGTGCTGAGGGTAGAAAGATCAAAATATGTGAACTCGTCAACCTCACTGAGTCGACAGAGCGAAGAAAACAAAAATATTTTAGATAGAGAAATCCCCAATAACGTATAACCATAGAGTGGCCACTTGTCCCGGTGTCCATAAAATATGGCTTGCGTTCATTTTCTGATTTAAAGAGGTGACCAAATTCGACTAGATTTTTAGAATGTTTATTTACTGTTGAAGTTAGTTATAATTTGCTAGACATCCTGTCTCGGAAAACTATTTAAAAAAAAAATTAGATAACTTGCTAAGTTTACTATGAGAGTGGATATTGTCAGGGATTGTTGTTAATGCCTTTTATTGTCAGGCAATAATTCATTTAGCAATATTTCCTAGGCAATTAAAATCAACCCTGTACTTTTCTACCAAAATTGATAAAAATGTTTATTGAATTTGCTTATTGAATTAAAAACGGGCATGCTTTGTGAAATTGATTTATCTATCACAGTTTTGAGTTATTTATGGCCGTGAGCATTCTCTATGGGATATATCTATATACCTAGTAGTAGGTAAACAATATACATTATAAATCTCAGAAATAGAAAACTTATTTGCAATAATATTTGTGCACGAGCACCGGAGCACGTCTATTAGCATGTTGCATAAGAGTATAACTTATAGTACCCATACTTATATAATTGACTGATTTTCTAGGGACTGTGAAGCATTGTATTAAATTTCTAACCCAATTAAAATATTTTGTTGAATACAAATATTAACATTGTCCCTGCCAGTAGTAGACATCTAGGCAATTTTCTAGTCATAATAATATTAAAATATGTGTGAATGAAATAATACAATATTAGATTTTTTCGACGTTGTCTATAATGTTGTATGTGTGTTAATGCCTAGGCATTGACAATATCGTATATTAAATACCAATGTTAGATATAAATGACGACGGCCTCGTGCAATTACGTGATTTTTTAAGTTGCATAAGTTCCATTATTGACGGGGTAACATTTATATTACATACCAATTGTTAAACATATTATATTATGACAAATTGTCAGGGCAATATTTTTCTTCTATTTTTTTTTGTGGTTATCGACTGGGGTCACGGGTCTATCGAATACCTACATCATCGTTCGGTTATTTAGTACACGTACTACCACAATTATTATAATGTTACGAATTTTTTACTTGCCTTCGATTACGAACACGCCACTGTTGTCGGTGCTGATGACCAGCCGGTTGTCAGCCCACGAGTCGCCGCACACGATGTCGTGGCCAAAATCCGGGTAGAAGCACTGCGGTTCCCAGGGCGCTCGCTTGAACAGCCCCGTGGTGGCCAGGCTGGTGGGTGCATCCCCTTTGACGATGGTGTCCAGCTTGAGGGCCTGGCCTATCCTCACGAACTCCACTTGCCGAGCCTCCTCTTTGCGCCTCGAGCTGCGTGGGGGGTCCGGCAGCACGTCACTGAATGCCCGTCTGTTCAACATTGCCTGCGACAAAAGCGTTTTCGTTACTACAAGTCTCCATATTTACAATGCGTGTTTGGGTGTGATCGTCACGAGATCTTTACGGCTTTCAAAACGCGGTATACAATAATACCTATGTATTTTTTCAACACGTTTATTTTAACGATTCAACACGCGCCGTGAAATACATATTTCGTCAAGGCGATAACTATAAAATATGTATCGTTCTACTTACGTACGTCCCTATCCTGCACGACCACCCCATACTATACCTGAGCCCGGGCATTTTCAATCCCTCGGGGGCATTAAAAAAAACGCCTTTGCGCCACCACTGCGTTTAACCCGTTTTATCAGCACACTGCAGTCGTCATTGCAGTGTTTCAAACGAAAACTTTTTTTTGTCATTAAAATAATATAATATTATTATATCTTATAATAGAGCGATTAAGATTATTTTCGAGGATTTCGAAACAAGGACAACGATATACGGTGTAAGATTTAACGAGCCAGTTGATGATTACCCTACCCATGTCATGTGATATATAACATATATATAATATATTATACTACCAATGGATACCAATGGATAGAATTGGGCTAAATTTTTTTTATCGAAATTGACATAAACGTAATGTTGCACTGTCGTTTCAGTTTGTTTAAAAGACATTTGGTAGACAATGTTATTGTTCTCAAAAACAAAAAGATTTTCGTATTTTGGTTTGAATATAATATATTGTATTGATCTTTTCGTATGTAGGTATTTTATCATCTCAACATCTTCGAAAATGTCGATACCTACCTTTAACCTTACCCGGAGCATAATGAAAAATCACCATTCCCATTAAAAATTACTAAGTTAATTAATACAATTTAAAAACAAAAAATAGTATTATAATTTTTTTAAATTATTTTCTGCTTCTAGATTTGTTGTATTAAATGTAAAAATGCGATGTAATGTTCTTAAGATTGCAAAAAAAAAAACACTATAAATAAATATTCATTATTTTGCAAAAGTTTCGTGAATCTTGTGGACAAATGTTATTTTTTGCAACAGCAGAATAAATTGTACTCAAAATGTATTCATATTTAAAAACCATTAACTTTGTTACATTCTTAACTTTTAACATATCGACGCAGCTAGTGAAAATCCAATAAATATAATACCTAATATCTTAGGTTCAAGTACATTCTACTAGTGATGGTACTTAATATATTATTATATGTCAATAGTTTTGATATATCTTAGTAATATACATATTACCATTACACACATCGGAGATATGAGTATATTAGTCGGTAGATAAGTACTTATTAGTTGTACATACTTTATGAAAGAAAGGTCTATATTTTTTTTCTAATTTTATGACAGTTGTATAATTTAATATTGTTATGAAAATCACTTGTCAATTAAATAATAATAATAATAATATACGAATGACGGTCAGAATAATGTACGTGTAAAATAATTATGGCTAGGTAGGTATTAAGACCAAATTAGTTCAGTATTTTTATGATGATGTAAATCAAATTGGTCAAATAAGTTGTTTTATAGTTATTTAAAAGTATCAAAGATATAGAGACGCAATTTTTTTTTTTAAAGCAATCTAAGTTCAAAATTTAACAAAACTTTGTTAAAATCATAATAATTTGTAACTAATTTTGTAGTCAACTTATAAAATGTTCAATTGCAGTTTAAGTTGGAAATTTCAATACAGGATTCTTCATAAATATTAGTCCATACTGAAACCAAAACCTACCATAATACTTTAAGTAAAATAAATGACTATAGTTAAAAACATTATATCACGAATTAAAAATATTATGCTTAGACACTAGTCACAAAGACTGACAGTTTGACAGAACATCTAACCTCAGAATAGTTTTTCGTGTTCAATGATATATTATTGAATTTAGATTTAACACATCTATTTAAGTGACCCACTCGAAGCCTGCAGTACTGCAGCTAGAGCGGTATCCACTTGCTCACCTTCTTTAGTCTATAATTTTTAAATATCTCTGTCGCCTAATAGAATTACGCACCAGCCAAAACAAAAATGTATAAAAGTTATTCATGGACCACAAGAAAATTTGACAGAGAGATGAAAAAAAAGTTACCAGGTAGTGGAAATTTTGCAAGCCCCGTCTCTGCGGTGTGTAATATAATACATCAGACGCCCCAACCTGAATCGAACAATATTATCATCATAATAACCACACTGTTCGTTCAGCATAGCGTGTGGTAAACCTACCTCTACGTAAATATAATATTATAATTTATAATATATAATAATATTATACCTGTATAATTATGTACCGTGTGCGTATCGCGTTGTCCTCGCCCGCACGATGTGTTCGTGGTCGGTCGTTCGGTTATCGTTACTACACCTACCTACATAATACTAAACATATTATTCTCCTCCACCGGTGCGTATTTATAGCCAAAGGCGAGACGGTCTCTACCCACGTCCCGTGAAAATTATACGATCGGCAGGAAAAACGCATCTAACGATATGACGCTCTATAGTGTGCCACCAACGGTGTCGGTGTAGAAATAATATTATTATTATCTCAACACCGGGTCCAACAAGGAAATAAAAATAAAATATTTTCAAAAAAAATCTGTCTTGGAGATTATTCCTATCACCTACGGTACAAAATTATTGTGTATTGTTATTAAAATATCTAAAATATTATAAGGCTGTTTATTATATTATACATGCGAACTCTCATTATAGTTTGGCCACCATAATTTGAATTTTTTACCTACCAGTGACCGCTATACGGACAATTTTAGTGACCAATCAACATTCCCAAAGTACTAGGCCCACATTATCATTACAAATTGGTTGGGTAGTAATAAAACCTTAGAATCGTGGATATAGTTAAAATGTTCAATTCGGTATGCCAGGCCGATGGACCCCAGCAGATTTTAACTGATCGAACATGGAGACTAATATTAAGCAATTGCGAAAAAAATTAAGTGTGTGACGTGTGTATTAGTTTTTGGTAAGTCGTGCGTGGTAAAATGTAATCACCACATTACTATACAAAGATGTAATTATCGCGGATAATGGTTCTCATAAGTAAGTAGATACTACACAGATGCAATTTACCAGCGCAAGCCTTAGAGTTCACTTCGACCAATCCGAAAACGAATCAAAACTTCACCTTTTTAGACACTTAAGGCGTTAAATAATTTCTTTCATTTGCTGTCGATATTTATTTTGGATCGGAATGAGTTCCACTAAACAAACGAAAAACTAACTAATTATTTTTGAATATTTATAATTTAAGTTTATAATAATAATAATATTATGAATTTAGGTTCTACCTCACTATATTGTGTACGTTTACGTAATGAAAATTGAAACACATAAAATACAATTGAATACATTTATTAAGTGCTGGAGTAGAGCATCAAATGTTTATTAATCCATATGAATAATATGGTGATATATTATTGATTAGATGGAACCAATAGATATAAGTAAATTGTGTCCAAACGACTTTTTTATGTTGACTGCGCTCGGATTATTATCTGGGTTAAAAAATTATAACATAAAAATGAATCCCATTTTTTTATCATCGGTAGAAAATGGGATCGTAAACTGAGCCAGAAACCAATATTTGAAAATTATAATTTAATAGTCAAAATTTAAAATTAGACAGTTAAGTGAATAAACATAAAATGGTTAAACGCAAATTAACAAAATATATAATATCAACGATATTATATTACATAACCTGTGCAATTTGCAATTTCATAATTTCACTTTTTTATAATGATCAATTAAAATAGACACTTTGTTATTATTTAAACAAGTGACCATCATGTATGCAAGTTGTACGTTCCTTTAATTTATCTTATTACCACATTATGGTGATAAACTGATAACAAACGAAGTGCAGTTTAAATGTTTAATATTGTTTTCACCTGTAATTGAGTGCAGATCACAACCATCGAGAAAAAGATATATTTTGCTCTGCACCTGTGATACGTAACCTATATTTGTACATGTATAGTGAATAATTGTACGTTAGCCACCTCCTAGCTAAATGAGTTATTCGTGACTACGCATACATGTCGTGAGTGTCAGTATTTTTCTCAATGTTAAGTCATGTCCTTATTAATTTATTTTCATTTAAGCTAATGGTGCTAAATTTGATTATATTTGTTGGGTAGCTATCGTTTGCCGAATAACGTAATTCAAACAGAGAACTTGAATGTCAAACCAGTCGGTTTTAATATTTATATTAACAATAAAAAAGTTTTTTTTAAATATTTATATTGACTAAACGAATAACACCTTAAAACCCTCACTCATAGACAGAAAAACAATTTAACAAGAGGATAACAATACCTTATAATCTGTCTTCGAATATAGTAAATTATAAATTAGGTACCCTTATCTGTAGCGTCTAAAGCCTATGGCGGGAGGCTGTAGACACCATAAAAGTGTCCATTTATGTTTGAACGCAGTCCTCATTGGTTTCAATAAAACTTAATATAACCCACATACCTATTATGAATTTACATAATTTACCTGGTACCATCACTGCAGTAAACGAATAATAATTGTATTAAAATAACGTAATACGTATTATTATATGTACACCTAAAATGTTTATTAATTGTATAAATATTGAACGCCGGAGCAACGCTCGTTCGTTAGCGATTTATTAGCTATGGCTAACTGTCGAAACGTTATACGAATTTTGCTGCGTCTATATATAAAATTCGGTGTTATTTCACCGTAGTGGTTATAATGAAAATATCTAATTTGACCGACCGAAATGTCGATAACGCTAGCGTAAAATAATATTACATCGCACGACCAGCAAACGCCGACGAGTGGTCCACTTTAAGTGCCCAAGCATAAAGGTGTAATCATCTCACCCCAAAATTGGATATATTTTTAACTATACTATCCTGGACGCTCAAAGCCAAAGCGTAGCAAAAAGCTTCCATCGCCTATATTATTGCAGTATCCCAGTATTATCACGAGATTGCACGGTCATTCAATTATTATTTTATTTATTTATACTTTTGTAACTCAAAATATTATAAGGCATTTTATCTAAAAATAAATTATTCTTCTGTAAGATTATCTGATGTTGTAAAGATGAATTTTCTAAAAAACAATACTCAGTAAAATACGTCTTTTGTATAAATAAATATATTATAATATGTACATAGTAATATCAATGGCTAAGTTGTTCGTCCAATTTTTCTCAAAATTGTTGGATTAGTCACCAGGTTAATCTGGGTAGTATTTTTCATTTGGAAAAACACTATAAATCGATATCGAAGTAAAAATATGTTTTTTTGTTATTTTAATTTTTCCGTTTTTAGAGTAAGATAAGTTTTTTAGTGTACACTTATAACAAGTTTTAATTAATGAAATAGACAATAAATATTTTATAGAGGTCTGAATATTAGGCGGACAAATACAACAAGTCCGGACTTGTTACTTTTGTCTAAAACAATTCAGTCAAACTCGAGTTTTTAATAAATCACCAACTTTTAATATGTCCATTAAAACTTTGTATGACTACGCTTAAAGTACATTATAATTGCCATTTATAACAAGTTCAATTTAAATTTATATAAATGGAATATTCATATCATCTATATTATAAAAAGATTCTTATATTTTTAGTATACCCAGAAATATTTTGTCGCCTGCAAAACTAAGAGTTTTATTTTTTGTGAGCTTGGTTCAATCTATTATTAGTTATTGTTTGTCTTTACGTAGAATATTGATGTAAATAAAATAAAAATTACATTGAATGGATTTTTGAAATTTACATTTTTCAGCAAAGGTTATAACCTAGTAATGATATTTTTAATGATTATTGGCTAATTTAGATACTTTAAATTACAAAAATGTATGGTACTGGTTATAAAAGCTCCTGTGGGACTGCAATATATAATGTAAAAACTGAAATGAATAAGTCTTAGCCTCCGCTTTTGTTTTGTTTTTGTTAAATTTGTGTTCGATCCAAAACTTCTTTATCTACTTTTAGTAATAATTATGTTCACCCTAAACACTACATATGACGGTGTAAAATTGTATGATTATATAACGTAATAATATTTATTGTTTTTTAATTGCGCTTTAGCTTCGGTGACGAGAGCTTTTAGCTGTATACATTATATTTCATTTATTTTTGGTAACAATTCGATTTCAATAATATGAGACTTCTAATTATTCGTTTGTAATAATATTATTATACTTATATTCGATACCTATATTTATTGTATAATATTTTTAGAATAGTATATTGTATGTGCCTATATATTTGTAGTTTATTTTTTGTTTTGTTCCCTTTCCCACATCACAGCTGTAGTGAGTAGACCAACTATGTAATTTTTGTGTGTAACTTTATTAAATAAAACTATTGGTGTTGGTTAATAAATAAATACATATACTCGTATAATAATAATTATACCGATTTGTACCGGCAATAAGACATTAGGACGTTATTTTTGGTTTCGAGAAGAGGGTGTAAATTGTATTAGTTTCGTAATGGTGTTAATTTATTTTAAAGTAGTAAACTTCTACAAAAATGTTCTCACGTAGTATCGATTTATTCCTGAACGTAGCATATAATAATAAGGTTAGATTCCTTTGTTTTAGCATGGTGAAAAAATCTACAGTAAAATGTTTATTTAATAACGCCTGGATCTTACATGATTGTGATTGTAATAACATTGTAGTTGCACGTATGTTTTAATTACAATTTGAAAATCAAAACTTAGAGATTTAATAGACATTTTTACTGAATGTACCAAAAAAATTCACTTGAAAATATTTTCTTTTACTATAAATCATAAACATTTATGGAGAAACAAATTCATTTTTTACTCCTCTCCGTGTATCTAAAAACTGTTTAGCTATCCAACAAAAGTGAAAGATACCCGGTATCTGATACCTGTAATATAACAATTAAAAGAAAAAAAAGTATGTAAGAAATCGATGGTTAATATTACTTGGTTTTAATTTATGAAAGTATAACGTATAATTAATACATGAAAAATAACACAAATGACACAGAAATGTTTATTAACTGTCGTATTTTACGAAACCGCAGTGTGAAAAAGTCGATTCAAAAGTTTAAAACGTTCGTTAAAATTAATTCGTTCGCACCAAAACCAGTATACCGATGGTTATATATCCGTAATCGGTCGGAAATAACTGTTATTTGTCCATTCCTCAGCTGCTGAAATAATCGGAAGTCTGTGCCGTTTACACGAAGACCTCGAAAAGCACACACGTGGCATGTACACTCGTATATCGATTGTCATATTATATTATACTCAATATTGAAGTATAAGTTATAACCTTTCACACGAGAACATAATATTTTATAGCACGTTTATCAAAAACTTACCACTTTACTAGAATCCGACATGTAGTCCGAGTACAGGTCTTTGATAAGCATGTCAAGTGTTCGTTCTCGTTTTTTTGCAAATGTGGGTGTATTGAAAGTTGCCTTCTCGCCGTTTATCACTGGAATGGAAAAAATAAAAATAAAATAAAAATTCACTGTTAATTGAATTTTTATTGCCACAACACCAGTAATTGCGACGAAATTGATAATTGTACCCTAAACGTAATTTCAATTTCCTATTGAATTAATTTTTAAAAGATTATATTATATAGGTAGAAACTTATATTTTTTTCACAAGAGATGTTCAATACTATACATTAAAATCAAACATGCACCAAAAACCAATATAATTTGTTTTACGTGTCAGCGTCAGCGTTATAGTATTTGCCGTATCGGCTTATATTTTTAAATCACCCAAGTGTGTTGATTTTATCGATAATAATAATGAAAAATTTCACATTGAAAAAAACTCAAGAAACCAAAACGATAACAATAAAAATGAATTTGATTGCATTTAAATATTTATAATAATTTTGGAATGACTTTTATAACATTTCGAATTCCTGTTAAGCACACAGTTTTCCAACTATCGATAAAAGTTCGGAATCTTACTTTATACAATGTCTGCCGTTAGAGAATATTGCGTGAGTTATTTTTTATTGTTTTACTTTTTTTATTTTTTGTAAATGTTGGTGTAGTGAGAATACACTTAACACATTATTTGCAGCTATTTTAATTTGTACATCATAATAACCATAATATATACAATATTATAGTAGGTGTTCGACAAAATTCAAGATAATTATTTTGAAAAGTTTTAATATTTTTTTAATAATAATTTCATTAACTTAAGGCATCTATTATAACTGCCAGTAATACTATTTGTGGTATCAAACAAATACTATCTATATATAATATTATTTATAAGTCTTGAATGTCGAAATATGACACAAGCATAGTATGGAATTTATAACCACGTAAAGTAAGTAAGTAATAATAAAAAAAAAAACTCAATAAATGTCTGAAGTTGTAATTTGTGTTTTGTAGTCTGAAGATAATAATACAATTTTATGGTTGTAAAATATTACTTATAAAATATCGTTACGTGTAAAAAAAATCTTAACGCTACAGTAGTTCATTGTACATTTTTTTATTTATCTTAATATTTGTATTTTAAATAACGTATTGGAACACGAAACTTATTCTCGACAAGTCATGCTGCAATTTGTACTAACATTTTTATACATACCAGCACGTTAGATTAACACGAAATTTTTTATCGTTTATATGCTTTTATGGTAATGATTTTAGATGGATTTGAATACATTAAGATAGGTAGATTTATATTCCCTAAGCAGTACAATCACCTATTTGAATATCATGTTCTCATCATGACTATACATTTAAGCGACGCGTATCTACCATAAATGTGTGCGAGAATAATTTGAAAATATTAAATAATGTTTAATTCTTAAATAAAAAAACAATTTGACTTAAAACACTACCTATTATAGTTATTGTATTAGGGGTATCCATAAGTAAGTTTCTCTAATGCCATGAAATATGTAAGAGAATGCTCCAAAATCGAAACCTTTTTTTACACATGCTGTCACTTTAGTTTTAAAGACATTTTTGGTAACGTGGGGCGATTTTCTTCAATTTCTATAGGTAATAGGATGTGTTGTTTCGTAGAACCAGTCAGTAACTTCGATGGCGACTTCATTTAACTTCTAAATGATTTTCTTCAAGGAAAGTTTTTCGTTTTTGAAAATATAAAACTAAATAAACGTTGAATTTTCCTCGTACCATACACTTTTCTTGGAGCACAGTTATTCAGGAGTGAAACGGTAGTCATTATTTATGTTACTGACTGGTTCTGCAGAAATGACTTACCCTTTACCTCGAGGGTTTGAAGAAACTTGTGCTACATTACAAAAAATGAATGTTAAAAAACAGTGATTACCTATGTAGAAAAATTGTTTGCATCCTTCAGCAGCTGTAAGTTAATAATTTATTTCAGTTTTTGATTTTTCTTGGCATAGTGAAATTTAGTTATTTATAGATAGGTATGTACGCCCTTCATAGTATGAATATAATATTAAACATTTTTTTATACTTAAATTATTTATTATGCAATGTAAAACGCTGTCAAAAGACAATGATCACTTACTTTTGACAATAAGAAATTCTCTGAATTCTTGAGGCACCTTAAAGACTGGAGGACACGGTAACGATGGGCCAAAGAGCGGTACAGATTCTTCGGAGTAAACTACTAGCTTATAGCTGTTGTCTGACGAATCGTACGCGACCAGCGCAAAAACATCTGATGCGAAAAGTTCATAGGAAAATCACTTTATATGTCATATGTGGTCGTGTATAAATCTCCATATATTGTGGGTTATTTTTCATACGAGTTACAAGGTACAAAGAGTTAAAAATGTGTATGAATTGGTATGAAATTATATTACATATTATTATTGAAATAATGTTTTTATTTAGTATACACTTATATATATTAAAAATAACATAATAATACGGTTTTATGATTTATGATTTTTTTGTTAATGTGCAGGTATTTTAACAACATGTAACATTTATTGTTATAATAATATACTTTTAATATTAATTGCGTACCTCTTGACCTCCGTTTTCTAAATATCTCCACCCTAGACGGTCGTCGTCACTAACATAATGATATAATTTTTCTTTAAAAATTCCTCTCCGGCTCTATTGGCTCTTCTTTCATCCTTGCACTTCTAAATATAAAATAACCAATTCGAAACAACAGCAATAATTTTTGTTTTGTTATTCCACACTGCCCAATCAATTACTTATTGAGGAATGAGCCTCTCACCGGGATGATGAGAATCGCCAATAAAGATCCGTCTTTCCTCTTCTACGCTAAATTCGTTTAATGTAATAACATTTCACTTACATTTTTGTTATGCTCTCATACTACGCCTCTTTGTATATTGGGCTCTCGCCCGTAATTATTACAAAACAAAATAAAATATTATTTATATTTCCAAAGGCACGGATCGTCAGCTTTATAGCGATTCAAGTTTTCAAAGGATACGTGTAAACTGTGACTTGATGAACGCGGGGTTGAACTGAGACATTTGCGTCGCACCCCCGTCTACGTACACAATGTTGACGATGTCGTTCCCAATGTGACGTTTGCGTTCCACCTGTTCAAATTGACGGGACGACAACCATTATAATAATATTATTATTATTATTATTATAACATACGGGGTGGTGTGTATAGTGTTTGTTTCTTATAAATAAACTATGCATTTTTTTTTTGTTTTGTTCTGTTTCGTTTTTCCTTCACGCTCGTTCGGTTATCGTGATATAGGTACCATAATATTATATTATTATGTTTACCTGCTGTCGGTTGTCCTTTGAATACGGCAACATTGTGGACACGTGAAACATGATTTCGTGCCCTTCGTATATCGTGTACGCCGAATATTCGCCCGTCATGTCGCCTGCGCATAAAATAATTATATACAATATATTGTAATAGCGCAGTGTAGGTAAGTATACGCAGGGGAAACGACAGTAAACAAAAAACTAGAAATTATTTTGGTCTTCGCTGGTGGGTTAGACATAGGTGTATGTTTTTTAGGTATTAATGTATTATGTATAATACTTGCGAAAAACACACTCACAGGTGGTATCTCGCACACTTACCTTTTACGTCCAATCCTCCTCGGTACTTGTCCCATCCTTTCAGTCGTACACGGTTGCCCAATAACGATACGAATTGATTGAATTCCTCACTGCCGTTTTCTACGAAACAAAATGTGATTAAATTATACACATAATTTTTTACTCAATATGTACTGGTTAATGTATACAGGCAATACAATATTATGATTACGATTTTCATTTCGCATTTAAGGTGGTGCAGGAAAGCTATACAATATTCAACGGAAATGTAGCAGGAAAACTATACAATACCAATATATCAAAATATAGGCAATATCAAGCCTAGAAACTATACAATCATTGAATTTTAGATTCTGAGTGGAACGATGAATGTATTGATTTTACAATGATGTGTGTTTTTTTATTTATTTATTTATTTATTTTTATTATTTTTTTTGTGTCTGTCATCACCTTTTAGGACAGTAAAACTGCTTCGATTTTCTTCAACAACAACTTTTCTGATTGGAAAGTGAATCTAGTTGGTACTTTGGGGGTCAAAAGTAAAAATTTCTTTGTAGTTTTCAAAAGCGACGTGAAAAACAAAAGAAAAATTATGGAAAAATGGGAATTTTTGCGCAAAATCGATTTTGGTTTTTGGTGTAACTCTTAAACAAATGGCCGTAGATATATGAAATTTTCACAGGTTGTTTATATTTGCATTTTCTATACAAGGTAAAATTTTGAAAATAATTTGACTCTTTTTGAACTGTTTACGGACGTTGTCAGTTTTCAATTTTCTTAGTTTTTTTTTCTATAAATACCAATAAAATTTTATTTGTTGGGCGAAAAAGCTTGAAAATTTAATACAAGGCTCCTAATATATTTTTACAATAGCAATTGTAAAATATTTAAAATACATAGGCATAATTTTTTTTTATAAGCATTTAAAATTCGAATTTTGACTCAGATATATTTTGGTATTAATAAGTCTTAAACCAAGGCTGACATACCGTCTCCACTCAGAATCGTTTTTCTTATAAAATGATATTGTATCATTGAATTCAAATTTAATTCCATCCATTATACAGTGACCCACTTGTAACCTACTGTACAGCAGAGCGACTTACCCGCTTTTTTTTTTTTTTAAATTTATTTGGAAAATATACAATCCGTAAGGTTAGTTTACAATATGCATATATGCGGTGTTTATGTGTTTTTACGTGAGTTTGCATGAGTTAAAGGAACTACCCAAAAGTAGTAGGTGCTTATGGCGTGGCCACTGAATTTAATTAATTCACTATCATCGTAAATCTATAAAAAACATGTCAGTTGGGCGAATTGTAACATTTCAAATAATGCAGGTTCTTTCTCTCTACCTCCGCACAAAGTAGAAATGAATTTAAAAAAAAAACATTCAAATTATATACCCGAACAAATTGTTGGGCCTAAATGAACGTGAATATGTGCTACGTATGCATAAATTCGTTTGAGTTACATATTTTATTAATTTATCATTAACTCGTACATTTCTACTCTCAGTCATCAATGTTTTTCTAAATTGTTTTTGGCTAACAGATAAAAGATAAACTTACGATCAAATTTTAGCCTGCTGGTAGCGTTTACTTTGCTTACGCAGAGCCTCATTTAGGCGAGCACCTGGATGGCTCATAACCTGACCTCCAATTTTCAGAACCTTAATGTTTGCATAATTTTAGTTTTATTTTTTGTTCTATGAGTTCATTAAAAATTGTTGTTGCTTCAACGTCTCCAGCTCTAAAATCTGTAAATCATCAGGTTTTGGGTGTACGAATAACTAAACTAATAATTACTATTAAGTTTAAAATATATTATATAGTTTTATTTATATACAATGATTTGTGTCACAGTGATGAAATTATATAGAAGCTGTTTTTTTTTTTTATCAAAATTTAAAATATAAATGAAAAGTAAAGTGGAGTATATGATAAGCAGCCGAGTATTAAGCAAACTTTAGAGAGTTGTAGATCTTACTTTATTTGTATGATGAAATAATAATTATAACACGTGTATTATCAAAATAAAAATATATTTTGAATATTTTGGAATTTGATACACTATTAGAACATTACACTGCATTGTCATACACACACACAAACGTATGGATGGAAATGATTTCATTTCATTGAATTTTCATTATCTCTCTATACATACACTTAAATACACTGTTTGTGATATTGAATACATAATCCTCAGGAGAAATGTTTCATGATGATATTAAAATATTACCATCAAAGATCTTATCAAAATGCGCCGTTTTGAGTTTTCATAAAATGTATGATACTCATTCGTGTATGTATAATATACGTATGAATAAAGTATGAAAATTAAACATTAATTTTAATAAATTACGTTAAAATATGTTCATCGAGTTTCAATGTTAATGTACAAACGTTGTATAATCGGTTTGTAGAATAATAATGTATATTTTATATATCATGTCCGCGAGTGTTATTATAATATGAGAAGTTCGCACTATAAATTATACCACTCAAAATAAACAATATTTGCGCATATAGGTACGTGTATCATTTTAATATTAACGATAAAAATGTGCAATATTGGAATACAAAATATACAGTGTATTAAAATAACTTTTTCATCGTAGAGCTATTGTATTGGTACTTGCTGACCGTGATAAAAACGAGTAGTATAGTATAGTTTGTAGGTAACAATTATAATGATGAAGTTTTTCTCTGTATTTTTGTTTTATTGACACTTGAATACGAGTTTCATTTATGCTGCAGAGAAAATACCAATGACGCGACGTTTGAATTTCAATGGATATTTTTACGAATGTTTAGGGGTGAACATGGTCGAGTACACAATCACAGAAGGGTTAACGACACAAAAACGAACGAATATCATTCAAAAGTACTTTTAAAGGGTGAAAATAACGTGCGTATAATATATATATAAAGAGGATCAAAAATCTCACGACTTTGAGGGTATGAATTTATTACAAGAAAGTGTCTGTTTCCACTTTTCAACTGCAAATCCGAGATTTTATTTTTAAAAATTGTTTTTCTCTATAATATTAACTTTAGACAAATAACTATCAAATCGAATTTCGTATACCTCTAGTGTCAGAATGTATTAGTCACTCTACCGAAAGTTGATATTATCTATTTATCTTTAATCAACCAACCTATGTCGTTTCGATTACTTTTGATAGTTATCTGTGCCGAAACAGTATATAGCTAGATGAGATTTAGAAGTTTCCAAAATAAATGATAATATTTAATATTGATTTTTTATCAACAATTATAAGAAAAATAACGATTACCTTTATTTAACGCAAACCAAGGTATACTCATGAGTTTTTAAATATAATATAGGACGTTGGTGCTGTATAACACAATAATGCACGAGGAGGATAAAAGAATTTTGTTTTTTTGCATAAGGAAAAAAATCTTTCATAAGACATATTATGTATACAAAGGTTATAAATAAACATTTGTATTAAGATATTGTTCAAAAAAAATACATTCTTTACTCAAACGTTTCACTTTTTTCAATATTATATTATTATATCAATACCTATATATAAGAAAAATGTGCTAATTAATATGCTGTAGCCATTATAAGTTCTGTATTCTGACGAACTATTATGTTATGTTCACATAACAATGAAAATATGATATTAACTCAAAGCATAGGAAACCTCATATTTGAAAGCAAAATATGGTGTTGAAATCACGTACCGCAATTCACTCGTAATAGTTCCTTTGTAAGTACCGTTAGAAATGCATATATCTCAAACAATATAATATGTTACAATTTTAACTGATTATAATATTATGTATGGTTTAATAATGGATTATTCTTAAGTGCAATAAACACTTTCAGATATATTCCATTTAAGCACCATAAATGATTTTCCTGAAAACCCAGTTACTTATAAATTAAATTAATTTAACTCCATATAATTATTTCCGTTTTGATGTCATTATATAACAAATCAACATGTACGGAATCTAGGATTATGAAATATTCAATCTTAGGTACATACCCAATCATATAATACACTATATAAATAATTAAACAAATAATAAATCGATTTAAATTATTAAGTTTTAAAATTATACAAGACTGTTTTATCGAGAATTCCAATAAAATGGTGGTCAATAGAATATTTTCAAGGTTGGAAGTACTTGGAACGTTGGTATCACTACAACAATTCACAAGCAAAATGAGAAGGTATCAGTTTTTTTAGCTTATACAAAAAAGTGAAAAAGTGTATACAAGTATAAAAATAAATGTTTTATTTTATGAGATCGTAAAAATGATTATTTTTGAATGTTGAAAAAAATAGGGAAAATAAACGATGTTAAGTTACATTAGGTACCTGTATGTTTTTATATTCCACAAAGCTTTGTCAGTTTGGACTTTCAAAAATATTTTTTGTACAAACTACCTTTTACAATCGACCGACGTTTTTGCTTATTAGAGCGTATTATACTTGTTGAGTGGATAGTCGCTACAATGTATACATCGCATTGAAATATCATGACTCGTAATACTTTAAAAAAAAATATATTTAGACGTTTGATTAACAATATATATTATATGCCTCTATTTTTAAAATTTTTTATTTTCAATTCTTGTTAAAGTTGATTTTTTTTTTAAATATCTTTGAATACGTTGCTGTATGAGCTCTGAGGTACCTATTTTTGTAATTTTTAAATTTTTACTATTAAACGAGTTAAACAGGTCTACGAGCTTAAAATGAAGTGTCCCGTGAGAATATACCCATTAGCCGTTGAGGGTACTCGCCGTTCAGACAAAAATTGGTTTTTTGGAGTTTTACCTAAGAACTAAAAAAAAGATTAAAAATCACGAAATTAATGAAAATAAAATGTTGAAAGGTCAACATTTTTAGAATAATAAACTCTACAATGTTGATGTCTTCAATTTTTTAAAAAATAAAAAAATGAAAAAATATTTTTTAACTTTTTCACCAAAAAAATGTAATTAAATTAAAAAATAAAATGTGTACGTTTATTTAGTCTGTGGCCTCTGTGATTCTAATAAAAAAAAACAGATTTGTAGTACATTCATTATCTTTAGAGATATCGCAATGGGTAAATATTTGCGGGACACCCAATGTCTAATCATCCAACATTTTAAAACGTAGGTACAAGGCCTATTTAAAATTTCTTATACTTCTTTACATTTAACTTGGTGTGCATAAAAAATTAAAAAATACATTTATAGAGAAATTGATATTAATGTTCTTGGAAAATAAGCATTCAGACATCTATATTATAATAGTTTATAGTAGGAATAACTACTACGTACTTTAGCTGAATCACTAAACGCCGAGTTAGTCTAAGATATTATAATTATGTACGGCGATATCTTAGGAATAAATTACTGTAAAAAACTTAATTAATTCAATGAATATTAAGTCTGCTTAATCGGAACCAAAATAGGATTGAAGTGTCCGAAATTAATCGTCCTATTTTATACATTTTGGTACAAAAACAATCGCCTCGAAGGCCGAGCCTTAAATTCGATAACGATAAGGGTACGATGTGTCATATGACGAAAATGGTATAAAACAAAGGTCAGAATGGATGATGGAAGAAAAGGTCAAGAGGAAGACTCCGAAGCAGATGGTTGGACAACTTAGGTCTATATATGAATATGTGAAGAGGCATAGTCCGTGGCCGATGGACTGAGTGAGACGCAGCATGTCATACAGAAAGAAGGCATGTGCGTTGATGGTTTTGTGGGCGGAAAGCCTATAAATAGCCCGCGAAGCGTGAAACAAAGTTTTCCCGAGAAAACACACAGCACATAATATTATTATGATATAAAACCAAAAAAACTTTTCACTCAACTTGGAACATAAATTTCTTTGATATTTTACTATATTACATTACACGTACATATACATTATGTGTTATCATACATATTTTAATCTCAAGTTACACATTTTCTCAATCATTTGTTTCGTGGAATTATGTTCAGAAATTAGATAAGTACACAATATTATAGTTTGTCAAATGCAACTGTGAAATTATTGTTTTCCACAGTCATATTATATGTATCACCAACAGTAGATTCGTAAAAAAATGTATAAACATACATTTTGTCGGATCAATTGGTTAGTCGTGTGTACGAACTTAATCAGTGGCATATTGTTTATTGATCCATCTATTAATAAAATATTCATACTATTTGAGAGCACTAGCCATTAATTTATAATATATTATTTTAGGTAAGATATATAGATATATATACATAGATTATTGTTTTATTTTCTTGAAGACAGCCTACATCACTGCGAGATGTTGTTACGTATCCCTCATGCTGTTTTCATATACGAGTAGTATGCACAGTTCTTGTCTAGTAATTTAAGATTTATGAGTATACCTTATGGAAGATATCGGTTAATAATCTGTTTAAGAGTGAACCTATTTATTCACTTTCAGAGGTCAGGAAAATATATCATTATTGGAAAATAATAATGTTTTTAGAAATCATCTAGTTTGAAATATTACTATAAATTATGAAATTATAAATAGTTGATTTTTTTTTTTTTATATTTAAATTTATCATAAACTGAAAAACCCAATTATTATTATATTGAAAAGTAAAAAAAATTACAAGTCAATTATTATTTTTAGCTGTCGACGTGAATAGAAACTTTTTAAAAAATATATACAATATTATGCATAATATAGTTGTTCGAAAATAACTTGGGACCGACACACGTGTATCAAGTCCATTAAAAGTTTACAACGAGCTTATAACGAGTCCATATGCAGAATCTACATAATAATGTATTCTATATGTAGGTATATGTTCGTACGTTAATGTATATAATATTTCCACAATGTTATTGAAAAAACATATGTAAAATATCACACGTATTAGACAGGTAGACGAAGTGTGTCAATAAGTAGTGTGGCGAAAAAATAACTTACAATATGACACATTTCATTTCGCAGTCAAATAAATTTATTTTTATTATTTCTTATATTTCTTATTTTTATTTAAACTGTCAAAATCTTAACAATAATTGCAAATCATAACATTTTTTAATAATATTACCCTTTTTTTTATAGTTTATATTCAATAGATTTTCAGAACAGGCATTTTTATACACGAGGTGGTATTATTTTTAAAGTTTTGATCACAAAAGTCGTTCGGTCGTATATGGAAACAGAGATAATAAACTTTTTCGTATCATGGCTACCCCACACATGTCTAAACTGTAAATCACTAATAATTAATGATAACGGTTTGTTCGATAGTAGTTCTATGTTTACATCAGATTTAAAAAAATCACGTTTACGCAAATAATAAATTAAATGTAAGCTCCAACTAGAATACTTCTAAACAGATTCAGCAGCCACAACATACCTCTTGCCATCAATAAAATATATAAAAATATCAGACCTAATGAACATCAAACCACTCATATTTAATAACAATACCTTCCGGTCATCCCCTCCTTGGAAATGGAACATAAAACTCAATACTCAACTACTTGAATTCAACAAAGATCTTTTTCCAAGCTCAATTATAAAAGAAACTTTGAAAAAATAATTGAAGAAAAATACCATCACCACATAAAAATATTTACGGACGCATTGAAATCTCTTAGTGGTGCTGGATTCGCCTTTGTAGAAAATAATAAAACCTCAATGTTCAAAACTCCGCCTGAAACCAACATTTTCTGTGCCAAGCAATCGAAAAAGCAATCTCACACGAAGTGAATTTAGACCCGGATTGGACACTTTTGTTTAACACACCTGTATCCTATAGCCAAAGAAGAACGTCTGACCTGCGAACTATGTGACATACTATTGACCATCAAACACTTTGTACTTGAATGCCCTAAGTTTAACAGCGAATTCTTTTTAACGTCTAACAGATTCACATATTCTACAGTTTAACGAATTCTCGGGAATCCTCTCACTGTGAGACAATCACACTGAGAAGAAAACTCGAGAAATATCTTCTCTTTTTGCACGGAACATATACCCAGATGGCAAATTTGTATTGATAACATATTGATAAAATAATTGTTTTAAATATACATTAATTGTAATACTATTTTTTTAACATATAATTATAATGTTTTTTTATTGTGTAAATATTGTAAGAAAGACCCGTTACCAATCATAATATAACAATGATGTATTCAAATGCCTCCGATGGTTATAACTATTGTCATAATACAATTATTTGAAACCATGTGGATATAGCGTCATTATAGCTGTGGTTAAAAGTTTGTTGATATAGCAAATCCTCAAAAATTTTAACAATTTTGGAACCGAAATGTGTGTTATGAAAATTTAGATTTTTTGACTCAGATTTATACATTTTATATGTACAGATAGGATAGGGATACAATATGATACAACAAGTTAAAAGTAAAATTTGTATAATTAATAATTCTATTTGAATAGATATCCCTAAAACTCGGTTTTCTAAAAAAAATTTAAAAATACAGTCCATATATATACCTATAGGTGGAAATTGTTACTTATAATTTTTAAAGTATTAAGATCCACGTCTAATAATAATAATATTATAAGAAAAAATAAATCATTTTTGATTATTCGACATAAAATATAAACAATTATAATGTACATTATCTGCCAGAAACTCAACCTGTCCAGTGTCCATATATTATAAATTATAATATTATATAATATTATTTTATTATGTTCTCAATAGTTATAGAAGTAAGTTGTCTCAATATTTTGACTTGATGTTTCTTCAAATATTTTATTGTCTATTTAATTAATACATTGCCATAAGCATCTACCAGAACATATGTTATCAATAATATATAGAAATACGTTGTCTCAATATTTTTTACTAGATGTTCTTTAAAATATTTTAATCTCCAATAAATAAGCTCATAGTTACAATGTTGACAAAAACATAATATGTTATCAATCGTTTAAAAAGAACGTTGTCAACATATATTTTATTGATGTTTCCTTCAATATTTTCTTCAGTACTTGAAAAACATCGTATTATAATACGTTTAAATTATTATTTTTAAATATATTTTTATTAATATAATAAAAACATTGTCAAAATGTGTTTAAACAAAATATTTCCAAAAACACAAGGAAAACATATTATGTCTACAATATAAATATTTTTAAATTGCTATCTGGGTAAGTCTATAAAAATTACTGTTAGAAAATTTATATTATAAATTTCTTTCAAATGTTCCATAAAGTTCAAACCCCCATAGAATTAAGCTTATTGTAAATTCAGATAAAATAATGGGATTATATGAATAACTTTCAGGCTACTGACCTAATGACTTCAGATTAAGCTTTATTAACTGAATAAAAAAAATAGTTCAATGTGATGGCAATAAAATAATAATATGTAAACCAACAACGAAAACAGTCAATTTAAAAAGTCAGTAATAATTTTTCAGCCTTCTACAAAGAGCACAAATAAATATTAAACGAGCCCAAGACGACACTACATTTGTTGAAATCAAAACCTTTGATGTTAAAGTGATGTGGTGTCGTGTATATTTGGTCAATTTCATTTTATGATCGAAATGGACGAAAAAAAAATGAAATACCTGTTGCATTACAATGGTGTAGCTAAATTGCTTATCTAAGACGCCGTGTTACAATAATTGTATTTTACAATTAAAAAAATCAGTCTTTTGCGGTGGGTTCTGGAAAAATGGCTTAAATGGGGATACCAACTTTAGGCCGAAATGTTTTATTTTAAGAGAGCTTAAGTTATTTAAAATTATCAGACACTTACCGTTGCTCAACATCTCGTCGTCGGTCAATTGGCTAGGTTTGGTGTACAGTACGCCGAATTTGAAATTCACCGATCCTTCTTGCTCTTCCAAAAGCAACAAATCCTACAAGCATAATAATTTCAAAGGTCATAGATTTTTTAACATTTCACGAATCATTTGCAATATGCTTACCTTTTGAATTTCCGGGGAAAATATTTCTTTTGGACCTTTTTCTAACTTATCCATAGCTGGAAAATTACTGTAACCACAAAATACATAATAATATTAATAATACGTATATTTATAACCACCATTTTTAACGCTTATGCATAATATTTATTTGTCGATTAGCGGTTTCATAATTTCATATTTCATATTACTTAATTTTAATGTTTAACACTTCATAGTAAGATTTTATATATTCTGTCAAAGTGGTTACCAATCTTATTTTTTCGTGGTGCACCAGAATTATCCATCGAAAGATTCGACACACTATCGATACATTTTGCACTTCCCAATAACAAGTACTTCTATCAAACTCAGATAAAAGTTAAGTTATTGATAATGATTATTAAGAGGTGGTTACAGATAAATTTGTTCATTTATTTTTAGAGTTTCTAAGACGACTCGTTTCTAATTCAAACCACGCTTCAATAACACTTGAATCTAAATTTTTAATTTTTTGGCATTTTAATTTATATTTAACTACTTGAAAAAAATCAATATTTTTCATTATAGTATTTTTAGTGTATGTCAGGCGTACCTTATGGACTTTTGTTCTAGTAATTGAGAACAATGGCATGAAACATGACGTGTTTGCGTATAGTAAGTTGAACTTTTTTTGAGTGTCAAGACATCAGAGATATATCATTCGAAATACTTGAAGAAAGTTACTATTTCTTATATTATATTAAATACATGATATACCTACCGACGGGAATTAATTAGCAATGACATTGTAGATTATGAAAATATGTGTTAAAAATACCTATTTTAATTTTGGATTAATGGATCTAATTACGAGGTATGAATTTGCAGGTATGATAAGCACACAAGTTGCGTCCTGTAAAAAAGGTATACATGAATTATGTCCCAAAAAATCCAGGACGCAATTTGTGTATTTTATTCGATGGTTCTTAAACAAGTAACAACTAACAATGAAATAATTAATAAATAAATAGATAACTATAAATATAATCATAAGTCAATCAAAAATGTGTTCATTAAATGTCATAAAAAAGTAAATAAACATTAATTCCTTATGAAAATTAATTGATTATTCAATCAATAAAGTCCATAATATAATAAATAAAATAAAATAATAATAATAATAATGATGTCAATCAAAATGTCAGTAAAACATTTGGTTCATCCTTAAAAGATAACCTTTTTTTAAAATAACTAACCTTGTTATTTTATTTTCATTTACAGATAATATAGTATAGGTAGAATATAGGTCGTGTTTTTATTGTTCATGATGACGATAAACCAACTTGCTTATTATTCCAGGTATCGGTGACAAAATCCATCCATTATCAAAATGTATAATATTATTCACGTAATATAATATATCGAAACATAATGTCAGAGCCCCAACCTCCCTTATAATTATCACACTACCAAGAGTCTCTGAAAAGAAAAAACAAATCTACTACTTAACCAATATTATTGTGAGACTCCATTTGTGTATACATTTTTTATGGGACGCAATGACTAAGGTGCCTCGTTTGAAAATAGGCTGTGGTCCACGGAGCTGACCTAACCAACCTTGAGATTTTCCTCGACTGTAATTTCATAAAAATTGACCAGTAGGTTGGTTCACAATGTGCATTTTGTATTGAAGGTATTTTAAAGATATGCTACAAGACCTATGCACAATGTCATCGTATTTCGTAAATGTACATCATCTTGCTGTAATTTATTAAAAATATGAGATTTCGGTATTCAATAAAAAGCTTGAAAATACAATTTTTTTTACTTTTGTGAGTGTTACTAACTTATTACAGATTTTCCCGTTTCTCTGGAAGACCCTGTTTAACCGTTATATATTAAATCATAGCACTAATCTTGGCTGCTGTGGTAGCTTGTGGGAGTATAAGAAAATGAATAAAAAATGCCCAAAGTTCGATTATTTTTCAAATAAATTATTTTTACATTTTCGTTTTCAATTATATATAGTACACACGTCATCGGTATAGATGGTGTATTTTAATTTTCTTAAGCTAATTGTCGAAAAAATAGAATCGAAAAAGTACAGTGAAGTATTGAGAATAACTTAATAACATCGATAGCTGCACCTGTATACATATTATACGGTATTATATTTCCACGCGTTGTGGCTATTATAATATACAGATAATACTCGTATGAAACCATATTAATAAAATGATTGGGGTTAAAACTTTCAAGCTATAGAAGTTACAAAAACGATAAAATATAAAAATCAATGAAATAACTAAAAATTATATTTTATGCGGGTTAAAATAGTAAAGACTTCACAATTCAAAAATCGTAAAATTCCACAATATTCAATTCTATGATAATGTTTGTTTTATATTTTTATCACATTCATTTTATTTGTTCATTAGTGGTCTAATAAAAATGTCCGATACCATTAGTGCCAAATATAATATATAGGTTCTATGCCATTATAGGTATTTTTTAAATCATTAAAAAAAATGCTCTGCAAGTTGAAAAAAAATTATGCAAAATAAAAATTGCTCCAATCAGTGTGAAATGAAGCATTTTTATCTTGCGTAGCAATATTTTAACTCGTTAGAAAATCAAAATCAAAAGAAATATATGTATATATACAAATAATAAAATAGAATTCCAATCCTGAATAACTATTATCATGGCATTAGCATGGATTCCAAACGGGGTCTTTTAAATCTCGTGCCACATAATTGACGATGATCATACTGAGGACTAAATATATCACGGTGCGTATAAACAATAAAATAATAATTTGATATCTATACAGACGGACTTCTACGTTGGAACATTACATTATCACACACACATATACACACACACAAATAAGTGCTTTTGAGAGCTCGTCGACACCGGCCGATCGATCAACAAGTCGACGTCCGTTTATCGTTCGCGTAATCCGTCTTGGCGTTTGCCGCGTACTCGGTCGGTTTCCAGACCGGGTGGCGTGTCGTACGGGAAATTCAACCCCAACACGGTGGACAGGGTTGAAACAATCCATTAATACACCCCGAAGAGTCGTAAAAAAAAATATTACATCCAACGTCGTTTTATACGACAGGCGGTGACGTGGGCCGGTAATGTTATATTATTGTACATTATAATATATAAATATTATCATGCATACACGGTGTGTGTTTGAACACTACACGATGATACAAAAATGATAGGTTATTATGATAGGGTACATTATTATTACTATTATTATCATCGAGATATTTTTTATTCCCAGCTCGATTTTCATTTTGAAATAAAATATTTAATTTCATCACAACAAGTCATATCGATAGAAACATATTTTCAAAATTATTTCGTATCACACACGGAATTGAAATATTTGCGATAAAACATATTTCATTTGTCAAATGACTCAACTCAACTATGTGAAATGCGGATTGATATAGTTACAATAATAATATTATGATATCGAAAAATAAAAATAGAAACACCAAAATATTACCTATGCAATTTTAAGTTATTTTTTGTATGGATTACACTAAAAAGTGTCTTAAATCCGTTTTGTAATTGGATATTTATGATGCACAACAGGTGTTGATGGCTAACGATAACCCATTGCTTTGTGCTTACATACCTACCGTGGTAAATGTCATCATCAGATTTTAATTTTTCCTTCTCTTCATCTATTTCTATTCCACTCTCTGTCTCAATAATGTCATATTAGGTTTCAACGACAACGCTTTATTCGTGAAATTATATAATAATATTTAATAACTTTGCAGTCTCGGGTCACGATGAGATTATAAAATAATAACACAATGGACGACATCGGGTATAATAGTCGGGATTTCTTCTTACCTGTTGTCTCATATATATATGCCTAACCCCTGCCTATATCGTAATATTACACTTATTATATTCTCCACTAAAAACACGTCTCTTACTATGTTTCAAAAGTATTAACATTGTTTAACATCATGCCGGGTTTTCATGGTAATCGCTGTGATAATAAGGAGAAACCACTGAGAGAGGGAAACGTATATTTTATACGTATTCTATAATAACATATTATATGATGTATTCATAGACCTTATACTCTTATACCTAGTATAAGGTCTATGGATGTATTAAAGTATTGTTGTTGTAGAAAAAAACTTTGTCCACACGTTGCCGCGGCAACGAATCTGAATTTCACGAAGACAATACTTTGGCGTGAAACTGTCAGATATCACATAAATATTTTATAACCTTTTAATCCTATTTGGATAGAATGAACTAATCATTATACTGACATTAATTAAGAAGACACTTAAAAAAGAATAATAAGTAAATTAAAGTAGGTATTAAAATAGCACAATATTTATAATTATACAAACTAGATTTTTGTACACTTACTAATGTTCTAAGACGGTTAACTACAGTATTATTACCTATTATATAAGACCTATTTAAAGTACGAGCTTAAGTCCAAATTAATTATAATTATACATAGAGTAAGAATATATGGAGATACCAATTATAGGCCTTATGGTAGATACTCCATGCAATAATTTTGAATAGATAAGAATTAGTCTGCCATCTAGTAGTTTTATTTACCTATGTGATGACATAAGATCAGATGGCTTGAAATGGTGGTCAAGTTGCCGACCGGACTCCGTTTTAATGTAAATATTATGGCTGCTCGCAAAGATACTTGTTTCGACAATTTTTCCTTGGCTCGTCAGATTTTTCAATGCCGAGATATTCAGCTGACGTCAATAATATGTCTTACAAGATTTAAAAAAAAGTAGAATATGCCATCATTCAATTATGTATGTGATTTGTATCCAATTTCATATCAATGATAATAATTGTTCGTCATACATGGGTGGGAACCATATTATATACGTAGAGTGACGTTATAGTGATAGGTAATATATTTAGAGTGCACCTAGGTCGATAATAATTCGCTTGGTATACCAGCATTTTAAAACAACACTTATATTTTGTTCTTTTTAAAGTATGATATTTGTAGTATATAATTATCAATTATTATACTCCGATTTATCCTATTGACTGTATACAATATTCCCTAGTATTTTTATTTTGAAAAGTTCACAACAACCTACATAAAAACAAAGTTCGTTAAATTTATGCTGCACCATAGTTTTTTGAAAAAATGAAAAACTTATTTATGTCCGTTTATTATTCACATAGTTTTAAGCAAAACATGTACACATATTTTCTAAGAGTCATGCTAAAAAAAAAAATTGATATTTTCTATAATAATATTATATATAAGCATCCATTAAAACACGGATGCAATTTTTTAGCATTTTTTGGGATTCAGCTTCAATGTGATAAATCATTAGAGATTTACATTACAATCACTGTTTTGTGATTTTATTGGCAATCATATTATTGTGAATAAATACCACGATTGTTTGTCCTTGTAAATGTATATACGTAGAAACCATGAGTACGATACTGGAACGAGTGTAAAATAATAAACTAGCACTGACCATTTTCAATAATCATAAACATATTTTTATCGCCTCAACGAGGGAGAGGGGCTATACTTGGGGTGTCCTATGATCGATATTAAATTCGTACACTGTTCAAGACGTTTCAAACGAAACAAACGAATGAAGCGAATAATAATGTGAGATTAATAATGGCGAGATTCCGAAGCAGCTGCCGCCACCGTGTGCGGTCTGATGATACCTATTTATTATTTTGTTCGACGTGAAACAATAATACAACGATGTACTGTGGTATTGGCATATTATAATATAATGCTCGCGAATATTTACGAACCGTATCAGAATTCCACCGCGCCGTGGTTATAGCTGCTGGATAATAGATGACATTAAATATTGTATGTAGATAGTTGAAGTTTAGGCAATATGAAAATTTTCGTCAAGTGTGAATGGCGTCATTAACGCACGCGCCAGTAGGTATTATATGTGCCGCCGGCGCAGCACTTCAAAGCTTTCCGAGAGTTCGAGTGATAATAAAGTAGTCTTACAGTTGACGGCCCTCGGCTGGTGGATAATGTTTTGCGATTCGCCGTGTATCATACACAAGGCGATTAAATTGATTTATGGAGACGCGCTTGTCTTTTTTCACATTCTCTCGACTACGCCTTTGGCCGTGTATAGGATCTCGATTAAATCGGATCGAGCTTCATCCCACTCTTCGTATTTGAACGAACCACCATACATTAGAAAATATGAATTTTAATTATTTCTTCATAATAATATTTGAAAAAACGATACAAATATAGACAGTGTCTAGTAAGTTACTCTAGTTCATAAATTATGATTTTAGTTACATCACTCTAATATATGCATAACGGAACAGAAACGGATTCATTAGCCGAGCGAAAAAAGTCTATCACGATGTACGATATTATTATTCATTACAGATTAAGTTTCTGTTCGTTGAATTCGTATAAGATATTAAATAGCCTGTGTCAAACATAGTCTGTTGTATTCGTATGATTTTTTTTTAAATTAAATATTATAAGTACATATTAATACACACTTATCAGTTGAATTTTTGCATCTCTAAGCATAAACTTATAGAAATAGATGGAATATTAGGTATGATAACTCTTGAAAGTAAGTGGAGCTCATTCCGATGATCGAGCTCTGTTTAATTGTGTATTGGCTGTCCTTGAAATAGTATTATTTCTCTCAATTTTATGATGAAACTCAAGTTACCTTTATCAATCAGTTTGGCGCTATCCTGCCTTTCAGTTACCGGGGCAATTTTTGAGTCTATTTCTATAAGACTATGCCAATAATAAGTGATTAGGTTGAAGGATCATTAAAAGATTATATTTTTGAAAAATTATCAAAGTATTTGCATCATTAATGGTTTTTTCTGTAAATAAAACACATTCATTTTTCATCCTCGACAAAGTAGTAACCAAAAAAAAAAAAATGTCAGTTGCCCTTAAAATCAAAACCGTAGTTTTTAACACCAATCGCATGTAAGAAGTTAAAATAGTAATAATAATACTTAAAATTTCGGGAGGCGTGGGTATGGATGTCGAACCCACTAAACCTCCATTTTGTTACGGAGGTCGTCGAGGCGATCCATGAAGCATAATAAATACATTACATAATGTTTTACACAGGGTTCACCAAGTGTGCTCACCCCCTCCCCCTTTTCATCATTAATAATAAATGTAATCAAAAACTTCTTAATATACTTAGTTAGATCCGCGATAATGGGTTAGGAAAATATGGAGGGTATCAAGATTTTATAATATTTAGTTATTATCTTATATTAATCCAGCACACATTTATAATTTTTTAAAATTGTTCAAGTAAGTATACAATAAATAAATATTAGATCCAATGTTGAATATACCTGTTTTATATTTTTGTTAAACCAAACTTTTGTTCTTAGTATCTATATGCGTTTTATAACTCAACGAATACTCGTTTTGATTTTGATTTAGTTACATCAACAGTTTTCAACAAAATCATCTATCTACTTAAAAGCTTACGGTAAATAAAGCTGGTTCTATTTGAAAAAAAAAAGAAAGTTGTATCGCCACAATACTACACATTCGTATAATATATAAAAGTAAAAAATAATTCAAAATATTATGGTCCTGGAGTTTAGGAACTTAAAAATTTCAGAAATCATAATTTGAGGTGCGTTACCTTGGCCCCACCACTTACTCTAAATATATAATAATTAATGTCAAAGTGGTGGGGCCGTGGTGACGTCACTACAGCCCCACCACTACAGATACTTGGTTTTGAGCGGTTTTGTTTAGGTTACACATTTTTTTTTGGTGGTTACAATTGATTACAAATGATATTACATAATTTAAACTAGGTTTAAGTTACCGGCAAGTCGAACTTCTGTAGTGGTGTGGCTGTTGTGACGTCACCACGGCCCCACCACACAGATACTTGGTTTTGAGCGGTTTTGGTTAGGTTAAAAATGTTTTTTTGGTGGTTACAAATGATTACAAATGATGTTACATAATTTAACATTAATTATCATATATTTAGAGTAAGTGGTGGGGCCAAGGTAACTCACCTCATAATTTGAATTAATTCATTATTAAAGGAAAAATTGGAGCGAGCATCCTTGGCGAATCACCCTGTAATGTGTTGACGACATTTTCAAAGCAGGTGTTGTGGTTCAGTAGCTGTGTATTGTATGATACAACATGAAGGCGTGTATTGAATTTCACAGGAATTATAATTATAATTATATTTTTCTTATAGCAATGGTATATATAGATCACGCCATCGATAACATGGATTTTGAGCATAATATATTGTGCTGGTTTATAATAATAATAGCCTGATCCTATATATTACATAAATACATAATATGGGCGTAACCAGTTACCACAGAAATTATACCGTATTCCGTTTTCCCCTGAATAATGACACACGATTCCAGTTTTCGATAAACCGATTAAGCTCCAACCACGGATCAAAGTCATTATATTCGCTCGTCTGGCACTCATCATCTCGGTTCTATCAATCAAAAATACCCATGGACTGTGGGTGAAAAACAACAAAAACCTCACCTAACTTATTACATAATATTATACATTATTATAGCAGTCAAAGCAACTGGCTACATTTTGGGTGTTCAGTGAAATGATTATATGAAGATTAATTATTATAATTATTATATTATATTATTATTATAATTATACATTCATTGTTGTGATATTCTACAAAACTGTTACCTACGAGTACTCGTTGGATAAAATAAAAGTACCTATGTATTAAGAAGTGTCTGTGAGTAATCCGAAAAAAACAGTTTTTATTTAAGAGTCGTAGTACTTTAGTTTATTATACTTCCAGAATAACGATTATAATATATTATGATAATACCTACGCTATATATCAGGGAAAATGTTATTTTATTGTGAGTGTTTAAAAATAAATGTTAAGTATTTAGGCTGTGGAAATTATTTGAGAGAACGATCAAACGCGAGTTTATCATGTTTCCGCTATGCTTCGGTGCACCGAGACGGTTTTCTAGTATACAATGTATAGTATACATAGGTGTATAATAAAAAACAAGGGTGGCAGACCCCGTGTAGTTGGGGGCGAATGATGATGAGAAAGAAGAAATTCCCGTAGCATCATTTTTTTTTCACCACCGCGTTCTTTAAACACGAGCATAGGTAGGTACAAGACAATCTCGGATTATGGTTAAGGAGGAGAAACCATTTACCCAATACACCGCTGTACATAAATATATAATAAATTACACCTAAACACGAATTTATAATGAGTGTCGTTCAATTTGCGTCTCAACTTGAATAAAAAATGTTCCACCGCGCACAAACAAAGTGCTTTGGATAGGCACCTATATTTATTTATTCATTTTCGCATTACTGCTGCAGTTGCTCCGCTACAGGTTTTCCGTTAACAAACTACAGAAACCGTACTTCAAACATAAATTATACGAGGTCGTTATAAGGTACAAGCCGCAGCAACAAATATGGGGGAACTAATGAACGTTTAAAATTCAAAGTAGGTACAATACAGGATAAAAGTATAGTTAAACCGTTAACGCGAAATTTCTGTAGTTGAGATTTGACCAAACACTATAATTTATAAATTAATGATTACCAACATAAAACCTAGCTAGTTTTTGTTTATTTTGTTATTAATACTCCACGTTTTACTGCAGTAAGGTATGTTTTATTGATTTGACTTGTGAAAATGTATTGTTCAATAGTTGAATATTTTTTTAATAATTGTATAACATTGTCAATCATCGCAATTGTTCGATGTTCGACAGTTTTAACAGAAAATAATAATTCAATCATTAATAAATTAAAGTTAATTCCTTTTTAGTACTTTTGAAGTTGGGTGATTAATTTTAAGTGAAACAAAAACTTAAAAACAACCTAATTTAGTATAATATTATATAAAAAAAAGTTTTCACTTAATGAATTGAGGTAAAAGGAAAGTTTAACTTTCATGAAAGACATTAAACCTAATATAATATTTAAAATATAATAATAAATTATAGAAATCCATTTGACTTTGATAAGACTATTAATAAAGCATAATGAGCACTTCAAGTTTTAAAGTCGAGTTTTGAAGAATAAAAAGGTTAACGTATAATTTTGTAATTGAAATAAATAAAGTTATAAGTGGGTGACTGCTATGAGTTTTTACTATTTTATCCTCTATTTATATTCATAAACGCGATAATGAGTCTTTCGATGAATTTATAATATTTTTCGATTTAACGTATATTTGATCTGCTAAACATGTCTACAATGACAAAAGGCTGCACCCGTTCGCTCTTTTACTTTTGATCTATACAAATTACTGTTTTACCGTGTTTTGAATTCGATATCGGTGATTCAAATTAGCAAGAGGGGACTAAAAGAGCTTCCCAACTCTATGTTGGTTGTTTTTTTGTTAGTCAAGTATATTATGTATGGTAATTATTGGTAAAATATTATAAGTCAAACCTTTACATATTTCTAGGTTGTCAAAGAAATAGAATAAAGGTCGTAGTACCCTAGCCTCACGATTTTAGCTCTATGATAATGCGTTTCAAAACCGATAAATGAAAGAAAAATAATTTTATTGATATCGACATCGAGTACCTATACCTATAGTACAAATTAATAATTATAATAGTAAAAATAAATTTATTTAATTTTCCGAATTCGACAATAAAAGCAGTGTAATTGGTGCAGTACTACCGACGTCAGAGTCTGCATAGAACATAAAATACATTTATATTGCTATAGGCAGACATCATGGCTCACAGAGCAATATTATTTAACGGGCCTGTACCATTTCCGCCAAAATTTGAAATGACCGTTTCCGCCTTTGCCAGTTTAAGCCAATTTAAAAAAAGGTTTGATTCCCATTTCCGTTAATCTACCTGCTATGGTAAAATTATTATAATATATTTAACAAAAAAAGGGAAAATCTTCATGGTGCATAAGTCATAAAACACACTCACACACATACATGTACTATATACATATATATTATAATTTATAATATATATATTATATATATATAACTTAAATATTGAATTATCTTTTAGAAATCGATAAGATTGAAACTGGAGCACAAACTTTACTACCTATAAATTGTATTTGAGTTATTAGTCATTACAATATTTTTAAATATTTAATGTTGTGGTATAAACTATGTACAATTATTTTATGATAAAACTGTATTTTATACCTTAAATATAATGTGGATAATATTCCAATAACATGGACTATATTATAATAATTTTACCATAATAGGAATAGATTGGCAGAAACGGGAATCAAAACTTTTTTTAAGCTGGCAGAAACAGACTATAGGGGAAACTATCATTTCAAATTATGGCCGAAACGGGACCTCTCTCTAACTAAACAAATCAAACCTTATTTATGGTATCTTAAAATTAATCAATAAACTCAATTTACTTATTTTTTAAATTGTATTAATAATAATATTAAATAATACGCATTTAATAAATAAATAAATAAATTTAAATATTCGAAATAATATTTTGGATTTAGATTTATTTTATATAATTACTATAATATAAATATTTATAATTTATAAACACTAAAAATACAACATTAATTGTTTTTGTCATTTAAGTTTTTAACAAAAATAAAAATAGATAATTTTTACAAATTAATTTTTGTTGGTTTAATGTTAGTGAAGTTGTCAAGTATCATCACAATTTAATTTATTCAAAATTTCCGTTTCAATTGAAATATGCGCATGCTAGATAATCTCACTTAGCTCATTATAAACCTTAGCAAAGTTATCTTTTAATTAATTTAAGTTTGCTGAAACTTCTTTTATATATGGCCATTGTAATTATGGACGCATTGAGGCAAAAATCCTAATGGCAATTCCAATATTTTGAAAAGATTCTTGAAGTTTATAATCATGAATCATTCAAACAATGCAGTGAATTCAAAAACGAAGTTAATTCAATACTTGTAAAATGTACTGATAATGACACATGTTTAAAACATATTATCTCCTCAACAATTTCTGTGACATGTATATCTTTATTTTTTTTTGCCTAAGCTGGCAGTTGATTTTTACAACGCAAATTCGAATTCATTTTTATCAATGGAAAGAAATCCGAAATCATTTAAGGGGTCATCTACATCACGGTTATCTAGAGCTGTGGTCTATAATATACACGTATTGATCTAGATATTTTATTAGCATTAATTAAATAAATCATCATCCATTTAATTTTAAAGACGTGTTTATATAACTATGTTTGATAATAATATTGTGTACCTGCAGTTAATAATATAAAAAAAAAAATATCTGATTAACAGTGTATTTAAGAGGTATTGGGAAGACAGATCAACGAAACGCGCTCCGGTAGAAGCAATTTCTTCCTTCCGATTCGGGATATATAGATGTAGTTTTATATTGGTTATTTTACTTTTTATAATAAATACATTTTGTTATTGAAACTTTATACGCTGGTCTAGCTAACAGTATATTATACAGGTTAGTACAATTTCTACTGATATTATCAAATACATTCAAATGCACTTGACTTTAAGCAAAACTTATGCGAAATGTCGGGGAAGTAAATACAATCTGATTGTAATAATATTCCAACTCCACGTAGGGGGGGGGGGGCGAAATCGTCTAACCATCAGTGCGACAGCGCTCCCAGCGTTAATCTGTCTTCCCAATAGTAAATTGAACTAGCTACGATGAGTCAAGTGCCCGGCTGGCCTCACCCTGTAGATGGGGCTCTGCCAGACACAATGATATTATTAACAATAATAATAATACAGTGATGGTTTGATTGAGAAATAACGGCGAAATCGGCGAAAAGAAGACATAATAAAAACCCCGGGACGAATTTTAATCGCACAAATTACGCCATGCTTGTCATAATGGCCGCCCCCGACGTCCGTCGTAATTATACACGAGTGGCGCCCATTATTCAATTATTTATATTACGCCGAAGCATAATAATTGTACTGCACGACATCATTACTATATTAATACAATTATACAAGCATATCATTATACCTATGTAAACAATAATGTGTGACGTGCAAAAAAAAAAAATGTCCCACCCTACTAGTTGCGCCGATGCACTTTAAAATGATATACATATATATATCATATTATACGGGCAGTCGATACAATACGCTTTTAGTCGGGATAATCATATTATCATGTATTATGCACGTATGCGAGTGGTGTGTATATAAGATGCGCTGCACGCTTATTCAAATCGGATTACACCGGAATACCGGATCTACACAGCTTTTATCCATTTTCAGCGAGTGGACGTCCTCGCCGGACGCATGCGATATAATATAATATGTATGTATTATTTTAAATATTGTAACGCACGTCATCTGCTTATTATTACGTTACGGTCTCCACAGTGCGAGGGTACTGTATAATATGATATTTATATTTTGTTCAACAACCGCGTAATGTACAACGCAAGCCTGGAATACAGCGCAAACGTATATGAGTTGGAAAAATAAGTTGTCATTGAAAATACTTTTGGAAAACACCTAAGGTAATAAATTATTTCTGTTTAATATAATTATTATCGTACATTCCTTCCGTGTAAAATATAAATAGTAGGACCAGGTTCGGCGTATCACACAGTAGACACCCCCCCGAGGAGTACTGATGGCGTATTTAGGACTTTCAGGATAGGGGCAACGCGTATTTTGTCGCCCCTTCCCTCGAAAACTTTTGGATGTGTGCGTAGACATTTTAGAGTAGTACGTAGATTTATTTAATTTTTGAAATTTCGTTATTACTATAACTGCGTTGGTCATTGGTACTTGTATACAAATACAAGCGTATTATGTAAATAATTTAAATCTAAAAACTGCTTAAAATTTTCGTCATTTTGACTATACAAAAATGAATATAGGTAACGTAATATTTGTAAATTAAATAATGACTTAATATTAAATCTAATCTTGAACCATATTGGATTGAACAATGAGTCAACTTCAAAAATAAAGTCAAAATGTATTTGAACATGTATTTTATGATTAATTTCAATTTCAAAGTATACTTTCATTATATTTATATTGTATACATTGATTTTTTCCGTATAAATTTGAATTTCAGACTTCCGTAGATATATTTGTTCAAAAATAATACCAAATTACGATTAGTAATCAAACAAGATTCTGTTGAATAATAATCACATCAGAAATCGTTTAGAATCAACCGAACGGGGATTTAATTATACATCATAATAGTATCCTTTTCTCGGGCGCTTATACATTTACTCGAATTCAGCTTAAGTGCGGAACTCCCGCTTTTCATACAAATCCTGTCCACATTTGACATATTATTTCGACGCATTTATTATATGTGACCGACTCACCAGATTACGCACGTCTAGTCCAAAGTCCAGACACAGACACGCACGGGCTGAGAGCAAATATATATATCAGATTCGATCGGATAACTAGGCTTTAATCCTACGCATATCATCGTCACGTCTTCTTTATTTTATCTGAACAGCAATTACGCAGAGAAAACATGCCCAAGCCATCCCGTTTTATAATGTCTCTTTTCAGTGACTTGTGAGCGGGCAATCAATGTAAGATAGAATGACGAAATCTTCTAACAACCTACTAAGACATAAAAACGTTCCAAAAACTAAAACACTTGAGGTTAAAACGAAAACGATTACAACTTCGAGTGTAAATATAATAATTAAAGAAATAAAATATACGAAACCAACACGTTTGTTTTCGAGATTGAGTATACATATATGAGTGTATATTGTTGGGTCATAAACTTATACTTGTCATGAGTTATTTAAAATTTTAATGTATCCGTTTGTCTAAATGGCTAAATTAAAATTTATTCATCACAGAGTATGAAATATTAATACAATTTTTATTACAGACGATAACCTGCAACGGAATAGCTTAAACTTAAATTGATTAACTAGTGAAATATAGGTAACTACACTTTAATCACAGTTATGAATAACTTTGATACAGCGCGATCATACTGTACAATGAATCACAATTCACAATACCATATGATATTAATATTATGCGTGTGGGGTGGACACTTTTAGATAAGATTAATAGTAAAGATAATTATTATAAATATGATAATTTATCATCACATGACTGCGGGATAATATACGTTTTAATAGGTGCACGAGTTATAAAATATATATTATTTTAGGAGTGTAAAAAAACGAATTTATATAATATAATCATATTTATGACCATTATATTTCATAGTGAATACTTCACTGGGATGTAGTAAAAATAAAAATCCTTTAACAAGGATTGTGTATGTGCATTTTTTTTTTTAAGTCATTAATTAAAATCATTTTGCAACATTTGCGTTTGGAGCGTACAAATATTATGTATGGGTACAACTACATTCAAACCTAATAACCACGTGATTAACACAAACACGACGACTATATCGGCAGGGGATTATTATAAATGAATAATATAAAAATGTAGGATGTCATATACTCACACGCAACTCACATGAGATGATTATATCCATGACTTATTATTATTATTTGATAGAATTCAATACTATTTCACAGTAATGAAAACATTTTCATTTCGAAAAAATAACTCCACTTCTAAAGGATAGATGAAAGGGGCCTACTATTGAAATAATAATTCTGATAATACAACGAAAAAAACATTATATTTATATTATATGAAATTTATTAGTTTTTGAAAAAAAAATTACCACAAATCGAACTCTTTTCAGTCTTAGCATATAGACGATATGGTATGTGTATTATTCAAAGAAAAAAAGTTGTAAGTAGTTGTATGTTTGTATTTTCATGAAAGGTAAATTTAATCATTCTGTCAAATATTGTAGGTCAAATAAACAACCGTTTTATATATATCTTTTCTTATTGGAATAAGAGTTTTTGGATATGGACACGTATTTTAGTGCTCAAATATAACAATATTATGTTCTAAAATATTTGACATTGTACAGTATGCATTTACAAAACCATTTAGCTTGACTATAAACTGCACAAGTAAAACATATCAAACATATTTGTTTTTTGGTAAAAATGAATCAATAAGTAATGAGCTATTGTTGTGTTTCAGAGAAATAGAATCTTGTATGACCCAATATTGATATGGAGTACTGCCATGTTATTATTTTTATATTATTTATATGTAGTGTATTATTGTATTTTATACTGATATTAGTCAAACATGTATGTTTGACTACCTAAAGATGTATTGTATATTTTAATACATTTTTATTTTAAATATTTTTATAATAGTAAATAAGAAATCAACAACTTTTAATACATCTACCAAAATCGTGTTTGTCTATAACTGAGAAGAAAATGGATTTTTACTTATTCGAAATTCGTTTTAACATAGATTAAACATACTAGTATTTAATCGATGGTTTTAATCAGAGAATCAAAAAGACAAGTACCTAAATAGTAGTAGTAAAAAAATAAATGTATTAATTTCTGTTTCAAATTGTTTCAAATTTGTTCAAATTAATTCAGATATCATGAAAACACATTTTAACGCATTTATGTGTTTAAAATAAAATCGAACATATTTTAACGGTCCTGTAAAATATGTAGCTTGTGACAAACCAACATTATTTTGTACTAGCCATCGAATTTTAACCTATTTCAGAGGTGCGTGGTCACAACATGACAACAGTTTATGTACTGAACAACTGATTGAAAATCAATAACCATAATATTATACGCCGGTATAACGTGTGCAGTTGTTAATTTGAATTGGACATGCATATAAACATAAATTAAGCAACACACTTACTTTGGACTCAAAGAGATGACGTGTCGATTTCGGGACTATATTTTGTCCAGAAAACGACATCGGAGAATCGACTGAAGTTTGGGGATTACTGTTACGATATAATTGTACATAAAATACGGAAGTAAAACAAAATATATGAAATAAGCTTTCTAGTTCCTGCCGTCGAATGGAAATAATTTTACCTGTAGAATGTACTTCACTACCAATATATACAAGTGGGAAATCTGAATAATCTCGGATGACGCGACGTACGCATGACGCACACACACACACACGCACACACCAGGACATTAGGAGGTCAGTACCATTGGGAGCTTATTGCTCTTATCAGTTTTTGACAAAATACGTTTGCCCGTCAAACCAATAAATCAATGTTATCAGTTAAATATTTGTGGAATGATTTTTATTTTGCGTTAAAGAAAAAAAAATTGCAAACTAGAATTCAACACAATGTTTATAAAAATTTGAAAATGGAGTAGAAAAGTAGAATATACTATCTCCATTGATCGAAATAAATAAACTGTGTGTGAATTTATTGTGGAATAAAAAAATACATGGTCATATTTTTTAAACATTCAAATTTAAAAAGGATAAGTACATAATATGACCGACTGTAATTATAACTGCTTATGAAAACCAATGTTTAAATATTACAATCTGCACGTGCACGACCCGTTTGTGTAACACCGGTATTTTACAAAGTTCTCATTCCACTCACAATATATTTATTCTTAAATTGTCACCAAATAAAAATGCTCTATTTATACATTATCTTGTATAAACTATAAATAAATCTATAGTAAGAAAGTGGTTTTTCTCAAACATTTAGAAATAAGTACCTTGTTTAAATCGCCACAGGACATTCTTTAGTTTTCATACACAAATTAATTTTTTATCTATACTCTTCAACGTATTGAAATGTGGATTGAAATTTCCGAAAAAAGTATAGAGACTGTAAAGAGTTTTTACTTTTGCCGATTATATTATATTCCTCTGTCACCATCAGCTTTATACGGCGAAGCAATTTTCTTTAAATTAAGAGTTAGTAATTATAATATCTTTAAAAATTTTAAATAAATTGTATTTTAGATTATTTTTTCTATAAGTAATCATAGAATTATTTAAGAATGATGCTATTAAGTATTGACTGCCAAAAAATTATAACTTCTAATAACGGTGTTATTTTTTCAGGTTTTGAAAGTTTGGTCGTGTTTAATCAATGTGAAATCATTTTGAATAGTTTAATTCCCTAAAATCCCCTTAAACTGTACCGAATACACAAATATATAGACCACCGCAGCGTGTTATAATAACGTATTTTTGACATATTATAAAGCCTAACGGGAGACTTTTGGGCAAAGAGTAGCATTAAATTGTACGTCGAACCCAACATTATACACCCAAACTACCACATACCGAGAAATATTCATATATTTAAACCATAATTCATATTTGTTAAGTACCCACAGCTTGAATTTCAACCGTAATAGCATTTTAAACATGAACAATATAATCGTTAAAAGTACTATTGCACTTTAATATCAAATTTATTGAAGAATATGTTTTTTAATATTCATAGATTTTTCTGCAACAAATAAAAAATTCTATTAAAACTTTAAAACTAATAAACAATTTTCGAATGGTTAAAAAACGTATCACCAATAAGACCGTACATATTCGACAAAACCTAATTCATTCCGATAACATTAATAATTATACATCCGTTTAATAATATGTTGTAAAATAATTATTTTAGTAAGCAATTCATTAATAGATATATTAGTGAAATCTAGTCAGGTTTCTTCTATTTTTTTTTTATAAATTTAAGACTCGGTGGAGTCATTAGTTGGATAGAATGAACAGTAAGCGCTTGTGTCCAAAGTCGGAGTAATTTCTAAATAGCAAAGTTTTTATATAGAAGAAGACAGTATTTAAATTCCATTTTTGAAATCAATTAAGCAATAGCTTAAAAGTTAATTATTTATTAAGCAAATAGTTGCCCCAGTTATGAATATTATTGATAGATGAGATGTTATTATTACAACAAGATTGTAAGTTGTAACCAATAAAATATAGTAGTTAAAGTTAATAATTAACTGGAAAATATTTTCATCTGAAAGGAAAATTACTGCAGTGACATATTAATATATAAAGTACAAAAGCAATGAATTGAGTTTTAAATTATTTGTTATAAATTTTAAATTATTTTAAAATGAATTAGTTTTTATTATCACCTAAACCGCGTAAATAATTTCAATGGAAAATCCATTAAATAACTAACTTCACGTTTGATTAACCATCCATTTTAATAGTAATATATTGAACAAAACACCTACATTGGGATTTAAAATTAAAAATTAAAAATATTATTAAATTTGATGCATATCAACAGTAATTAAAATTTCGTAAACACAATATCAATAGCGTTATAGTGGATTTCCGAATTTACTGTCCCTAGGTATTATAATATGATTTACTGTATTTTCTAAAAGTAATTTAACCCTACAAACAGGAAGTGTAATTTCGAGAAGCAATGTTGGTACCCAGAAAGTGGTGTGTACATTTGTACTAATTGATCCATATTCCTGGGTCCGGTCCACACAATTTAGTTTGCATACCAAATGTCGTACCCAATTAGAAACACGACAAGAATAAATTAAATTTATTAAAAAACAACGTATGTATGAAATTAAACTCATGCGCCGAAAATGACACGACGAATATAGAAAAAAAAGACAGATCACACAGTATTTGTATTGTTAATAATTTATAATCGTTTCATCGGGCTTAAAAATAAATACCTACCTGCCTAGTTTTTACAATACTCATCGTTTGAATATTGACTGACTCAATTTATGTTATTAATTCTATTATATAATTTGTATTCAAATTTATTTATGTATGGAGGGACAAGTTAACAAGTAAACATTGTTTATATTACCAATTATAAACAATTATGAATTGCTATTAAAAAAATTACCATCTTTAATTTTAATCAAAAAGATAAACTTGAAACAAAATCAAAATCATTTAGTTTTTTAAAACAATTAAAGTTTGAATACCAGGTAAGTACCTACCTGTTAAAAATACCATTTTTGTACTTCAATACTTATAATGTATGCGAAATAATATTCATATATATTCATACGAGATATGTAAAGTTTAGCTATCTAGTACCTACTATATTAAATTTTGAATTAATAAACAATTTCTAATGTACTAGATATCAGTTTATATGTGTGTAGATTAACTGTAAATAACATAAAAAAAAATCGACGATGCAACAAATAATGCATCAACAACAAAATGTTGTTGTCACAACAAATTAGCACTTTAATGTATTATTAGGCCACCTATTATTTACTATATAGTTCAAAGGCTGTTTTAGGTATTTGACCACTAAGAGGTGGGACGACATTTGTTTGCCGTCCAGTTACAAAAGTTAAATACAAAGTTTATAGTAGGTAACATAGGTAATTAGGAAGAATCCGAGATCCGAGATTCACCTCTAAAAAAATTAAATCTACCCTGTTCAGTGTCCACCCACTGTAACCGAATCAGTGCAAACGGACTCAACAACGTCCAGATTAAATTAATCAAGATTACTCCTAAATATATCAAAATATTGTACTTTAGACTGACATTAATAATAACACTAATAACAGTCACACTAATAATAAATACTTTTGCATACATGTATACCAATATGTAGGATTTATGGTGGAGTGGTTTTAAAATGTTTGTGTTTTATTTATTATCATTTTTTCTAAGTACGAAAAAAAAATTAAGTTATAAGGTATTATACATTAGACAATATACATTCATTAAATCTATTATAAAACCATTTATAAATATAGATACAAATAAGTTATTTAAGCTGTAATAGTCGTTGATATATTTTTTTTAAATTTTTTTTTCAATTAAAATGTTGTCATATTAATTTTATAATAATTTCCTACTAAATGCCTCAATAGTACCGATATATTTTAATATTTTTTCTAAATAATTTTTCATCTATATTTTCATTAGATTTACTAAAAATGAATGATTTACTATCAACTTTTCACCTATAACAAATGCGTTTTAGCAGTCTACACAACATAATTTAAGGTCATATTTCATAAATTAATTTTTTGTTACCTCTTAGACACAATCATTCAAATCAAATATTAATTGAAAATGGATGAATCCAAGCAAAATTTAATCTTAAAACACCAAAAAATGAACTATTTTAATTTATGACGTGTCATTAGGAATTTATTTCATATTATTATTGTAAATAATTGAACAGAATATCTAATATTAACATGTTTTATAAGAGATTTGAGAATGAAGTTATTACGCGAGGATGAGATGAACATTAGTCTAAGATTATTGAAACAAGTAGCATATACGATGTACCATAACAGAATATAACAAACGGTTAAGTAATTAATTCATGTATAATGCATAACCTAGTAATTTGCATAATTCTATACGATATCATGTGATATACACATTACAGTTATTATTAATAAATTAAGATTTTCCTAATAATCATTTCATTGTAATAATCAAAACAAGATACTAAGAGAAAAAAATGACATTTCATGTTATACAGAATAATTAATAAAATTATTATTTCATTATAAAATGTTGGTACTTATCCTATACGGCTATACCTCACTGCGAACAATGATATTGTGTATGACTGAACTTGTAATAAACTGACAATAATAGAGAATAAATGAGGAAACAAATAGGGACAGGCAGTCTAGATTTTTAGAGTAGTATAGAAAAAGATTTATGCAAAAAGTAATTAGTGCTCCGTGCTCTGGTTGGTTAACTATTGTACTGTTGATGGAAAATAAAAACATAGAGTCCTCGCCGTATAGGCATACTATAACAGTTAAAAAAAATGTACGTAGCAAAACAAAAGTTATGAACTGTAACAATAGGGGTAAAATAGAGGATTAAAAACAATTCAATTAGAAGTTTTCTTTCACGTCTTTTACTGTTTGATATGTATTAAAAAAAGATTTCGTACCTATTTTGATTTTAACTAATTTTACTAACAATTCTTGTTGGATTTAATATGGTTGTTTGATTGCCACCCACTTTCAAATACCACCAAGAGAACGAATAACAATACTCAAGCTTTAAGATTCAAAACAACGGAGTTTTTTATGCTGAAAATACCTATTTTACTTAAAACTATGCAGTTCGATCTGATTACGTGATATGGATTTTAAAAACAAGTTTTGATTATTCTTATATTGTTTACTTTAGATTCTACAATTACATTTCAAATACATCTGAACATAAACTTATTAAAAAATAGAACTAAAAAACTTAAAAACGAGTTAAATATTTTTGTACAAAAGTTTTGCAGTGAATTACGTTTGTTCAGATACATAAATGGGGGAAAAAAATGTTCGTCATATCCTAATTTAACATTAAACGTCTGTTCTCTCAATTTCAAAATGTCAATGTCATAATCAGTATGACGGAATGAAAATTGATGTATTTAGCAAAGATATAATATGCGATTAATGTGATTGTTGAGATAAATAGATAATAAAAGCTATTAGACAACAAGAAAATAGTATTCGATTATCAGAGACATTTTAAAATGTTGACATGATGTGCAGTGTTTGCGTGCGAGAACAAGACGTGCTCCTATTTTATAACCACATCCAAAGTCTAAACACACACACACTGATGATTATTTACTATAAATTATGTAGACACTACCACGACCACGACCATCTAGAAAAATCTTATTATTGCCCTGTTAACAGAACTATTTACGAACAGCGCTTTTTTCAAATCCAGCATGATAAGCCTAGTTGGTGGTTATTATCATATAATTTATTATTTTACACAATTTGAATTAGTTATAACATGCCAGAAACTATCACCACAATATTATTTCAAATTATTCTATTATAATTGGTTACCTAATTAGTTATTAGTTATAACTATAATTTAACAGACTAGTACTTGAATATGGTTTTATAATTAACATTTCTTGCAAACGTTGCAATAGCAGATTATTTTCACTTTTAAAAACTTGAACAATTCTTTGTATTCGGTTTTTAAAAAGTTTTTAAAGGTTATTGTTGAAGTTAACAAGAAAAAGTACTTAACGGTTAATAACAATATATTTGTTGTTTTTAAACTTCATTGCATATTATCGGCATATATTGCAACTTAATAGTTAAAAAACAAGCGGTTCTGGCCTCTGGGATAACATTGATTCAACACTAAACATAATGTGTTACCATGACTACTAACCTAACCGTAGTTAGGTTCATAGTATATTTTATATATCGTACCTAATATTTCATTCTAAGTCCTTTATTATAATACATATACTTATATGTATTTATTGGTCGGTGGAATATGTTTGGTACCTATATAGTAAACCAAAACAATACAGATAAAGAGAATAAAGTAACATATTTTTATTCATAAAGGGAAACGTGAAAACGTATTAATATGTAAATTTCCATTTTGTTTTTCTTGGGCATACACTTGGGAGAAGTAAAACTAAACATGTTATACGGTCTTTTTTTATTATTATTATTATTTCGTCAAAATTTCGTAGTTAATCCCAGGAGTGGATACCAGACAAGTTGTTTATTTAGTGCATATACATTTTTCACTATAAGGCGGTAGGAAATTTTTTTAAAATAAAATGAAAAATAAACATAGGTTTACTTTTTTAGTAAAAAACGAATACAATGCCACATTGGGTTCCAATTATTATTCTGAATATATTACTTTAGTATCTTAATACAATAATACCTAATATTTTTTTTTGGGCACACCTACAACATTAAATGATTACTTATGTAAAATAACTATTGGTGTACTTATAATATATCACATTGAAAAATCAATGATAAGTCAACAGTTCCATTCCAATATTAGAAAGATTTGCAAATTGTAAAACATGATAAACTAATTTCATTTGTAATTTTTTTCTCAATCAACAACTGGCGTTTTTGTTACGGAGCTTTCCCTTGTACGAGTTGTACGATACAGTAATTGTAAAATTATTATGTCTGTCGGGTCTTTGTATGAGTCAAACCCAAAGAATAAAATGAAAAATAAAATATAACCTCAACTATATACAGTACATACACTAGAGTCTACATGCGGATTTCCAGAGTCTCTTTTCGAAGAGAGACTGGTAAAAATAACAAACTTGTTTGCCACACAAACAACAAATTGAAAAAGGGAGTATGACAATATGTTCAGTGTTTTATTTTTCAAAATGTTTATTTTCTTAATCAACAGATGGTTAAAATCAAAAACTAATTTACCTACACCAACTTATGCAAATTTGTAAATATCAAATTATTTATTATTTTTTTGTAATTTTGAGCACAATGATAAAGCTCAGTGGTATTGATTTTAGTGTTCCTTTCTATACTAATTTGGATTTTGTGATTAGTTTCTTTATATTTAAGATGTTTGGGTTTGAAAAATTAGGTTTTTGAATGTGTATATTTTTTGTGTATACCTATTTTAGTCAAACCTTACGTTTAATTTATTGTTTCTATAAAATATGCGTAATATGTTGAAGTACATAATTTTGTTTAAAATGTTTTTTTTTATAAATTAAAAAAGGTTTCAGAATTATTTTATACGCTAATCGATTTTCAAGAATCTCCTTATAATATGCATTATGCTATATTTTATTAACAAAATATTCGTCATGCACGTTAGATATTATACTTATTTGTAATAAGTCGAATATAATATTATTTATGTATTTATTGCTCGTTTGATAGTCTGATACATAACTAAATGTATACAATTGCTTCACATACTATAATAGGTTTTGTATGTGTCGGACAATTTTTGTTTCATTTTTTTGCTAGTTAAGTTAATGAATAATAAATTGTTATGGAAGAAACAATCTTGCTATTAGTTAGAGGTACCTTTTGGTATTTTATATAAGACACTTCGTTTTCAATATTTCCTCAGATATTTAGGGGAGAGAGCAGTATCTTTTGCAATAAATAATATTCAATTATGATTGATATTTTTGAATTGTTATTTTTTTTTTGTTTTCGTTCGTCCAAATAACGACTATGACTGTATTCGATAATTGTCTATAATTGGTCTACGGCGGCACACGTGTAATAATATTACGAAATATCGACGAATCGCACTTAGTTTGGAGGATAAAATATTATAATACAACATAGGTACCTGTTGATTTTGCTTACGTGTGGCGAGGTGATCAAAGCACCGCGGGGACTCGTGGTCGTTATGGCCGCCGTTCCTGCGAGCACACCTCCACTACCGCGACTGTGCGGCATTAGATTGATGAAGAAAAGAAACGCATTATTATACGACCCAGTGAGGATTTCCCATTGATATAACGCTGCGGCCTGTGATTTAGTTTGTGTTTTTTTTTACGCTTTTCGTTATTATGATAATAATATAAATATTATATACGTAAAATAAAATAAATAATATTATTATTATCTGAGAGAAATCTTGGAGGTTTTCATTTTTCATCGTAAAATAACCGTGAAAACACAATTTTCGCTCAAACGTTCGCATATTATAAAAACTATCAACATTTTACAAATTTAACGCTATTATACTTCTTCTTGTTATTATTTTTATTGTAATGTATTTCATGTGGTTTCGACCAAAATAACGAGTATAATGATAAATCTGTCAGTTTATACTGGTATTTTGGGTATTTTGCCAACAGTAAGATGCTTCTAGAAAATAATAATAATATTTGGTAAATCAATTTTACCGTACGTTGTACTGGCGATCTTAAAACAATGGACGTTTTGCATATGTTAAGTATCAAATAGATGCGCATATATAAATAAAACTTCTAATCATATAATAGCAATTTGTCTTTGAAAAAAACACTAAATACTGCGTTTAAATGTACATTTCATCGATGTTCACAAAAATAGTTCCGATTTTTCAATATTTCAATATTCAATAATAATTTATTATTAATGATTCATGATGAAATAATAATAATTATTATTATGTCTTCGGACGTGAGAAAGATCTGAAAGAAGCTCTATAGTTATTTAAGACTTATTGCACGATGTGAGTGAAAGAACATGGAAAATTAAAAATAATTTTTTAAAAAAAGGGGTAGGTTATAATAATAATAATAATCTCTGATTGGGTAGATGTCAAAAGAAATATGATGATAATATTGAAGATTGAGCATTCTTAAAGTCTAAGGGGGAAAAAACTGGCTGGAGGAATATGAACAAATATTTACCAAAATATGTGTAATATGGCATTTAGCATCGAACAAATGATACCTAAGGAGTTAAAAATACAAGACTATATTATTATAATGATAAGATACATTCTACATTAAAGCAAATTTTTTAACATGAAAGTTGCAGTATTGTTTATTGGCCAATAGTGATTATATTATTATTATATTCACGTTTACAATAATAGCATCATAATTAGAGAATTATTACGGATTGAGTATATTTTGTTTTTATGTTTTAACACAACTGAAAATCATTTTGCATAATAGATTAATAATTAGATTCCCTCTAGGGGCAATGTTAAAATGTCACACCCCAATTAAAACCTAATCACGGAAATGTGTGATTCTATAAGGTCTACTGGTACTACCAATGTTAAACGTTCTGAGTCGTAAAATTTTGTATGGTTTTACTACATAGGTATAGATAAATAATATATATATAATATATTATAGCTTATGATCTTTAATCACATAAACATTTCACTAAATTTAATTTTAATGCTAAACAATACACAATGCATCAAAGCATAACCTAAATGTGATGGTTAGAAGGAAAAATAAATTATTTATAAAACAGAAAAATGGCATGTTTATCTACCGTTGTTACCTAATATAATATTAATACATTTATAGACACCATAGTATAATTAACAAAAAAATCTTGTTAGTAATTTTAAAATTAATTATAAGCTATATAAATATTTATCATAGTTAATAATGTATTATTTGAACAGAATAAATAAATAAAATATACATCAAAGAAATTATTTTGTCAAAAAAAAAAAAACGTTATACGTATATATATATATTACAATATTATTATCAGTACTTTAGTAGGTACACAAGTAGTACTTTACTGTATAACTTGTCAGTTTTGACGAAGGTATTTGAAGTTATTTTTAAGGGAAACAGTCCTTTTTATTTGTCAGACTAATATTAATAATTTATAATAACTATATATAACATAGTCACCTTTTAAATATAAGTAGGTACCTGCACATATTGTGTTTGACTTAAACGTCGATATAAAAGCTGTATTTTTATTTAGCTGATACATTTTTTTATAATTAACTAATAATAAATAATTATTACATATGATTAAAAATAGTAGGTATTCAATAAAAAATGTTTAGAACATCACCTTATTGTGTTATTTGAATTAATAGAAGGTATTGAAAATTATAATAAATAATCTTGATAAAAAAAAGTTTAAATTTATTAAAAATTCTTATAATAATATATTATTTTAAATACAATTTTAATTACATACGATTTTATAATATTATGCTTTAGAAAAAATAAGACAAGAGAAAAAATTTTAAATTATTTAAAGATTAAATAAATCGTGGGTTTTCAATTTAAATTTTCACATTTAAAACGATTGAATCTGCATATAGTGTTATGATCATAAATGTTTTATTACAAATTTTTTTCCAAGTACTTACGTGATTTCTATAATACTCGTTTATTTTTTTAATAGGTACTTACCTAAGTTTATAGCAGAATCTAAATTCTATGAATTAATTTAAGTTAGGTACGTGATAAATAAAAAAATGATACTTTTTCGTTATGTAAAATTTATTGATACTAATAAGGAAAATAAAAATGTATGTTATGGACTAAAATGTTAAATTAATAATTGTTTTAAATATAGAAAATGTAGTATGACCATATTTTATAAATTGATCATCGTCGAACAAAATGTAATTCAAAATTATTGTTATTGTGTACACTACAGATTTACTGCAATAGTTATTTAAAAAAATGAATAAAATTAATTGTTGTTGCTAAATAGTGAAAACGATACGAGCAAATACTATTTAGTATTATCTAAATGTGCATGCGATAAGTGGACAACACAATTTCTGAGTATATACTTTCTAAGTATTTTTAATTATATTCTAAATAGATACTTAAAATGTTATAATGTAGTGCCTCGCTCAAATAACTAAATAAAACTGATTTTCTACTCTTGTATGTAATAATACGGGACGTATTAATTAATAATAATTGTTACGGACGTCCAAGGATGTCCGTGCACAAATAATTTTAACAGACGATTTCGAACTAATTATTTCTTCTATATTTAAAATTGATAGAGAAAAGTTACAATACGATAAAATGATAGTTGGTATAATATTTTATGAAACGGTCTGACAATATGAATGCTCTGTCTTACTATTCTAAAATTCAACTGCCACGGCTTGCTATGCGAGCTGTGCCTACAATCAGCGATTGCCCGGAATTGCTGTCACAGATATTTCTTCCAGACAGTCGCTGATTTACAATTATTATAAACTTTAACATTACGTACTACGCTAACTAATATAATTATTGGTTCATAACGGTACGATATATTATTCTTACCTCAAAATTTGTTTGACTGTCATTGGCTTGTGTGGTGTATGAGGTAACAGGATTTTTTGTGCTCCCTGAAAATAATTGTATTTAATTATAATTAAATGAATTGTTTAATAGTATAAGTATACCAGTTTAAAATTAATAATATTTATAGTGTATATCTACAAATGTTAATATTATACAAAAAATGTTCTTATCGATAACCCAAAAAATAATAATTACGTTCCTAGAAAAATGCTTATCTAATAATTGTATTTCGTTATACTCTATATTATACTACATTATTTTAGGTACACAATTTTAACAATAAAGTAAATGTATAAACAACAATGAAAATACTTATGGTTATGATACATGTTTTTTTAAATACTGTCATAATAGTTGGCGTGATAAGACTATTAGACAATTCTATAATTCAGTTCAAAAGATAAAACTATTTTTTTTTTAATTGCAACTAAAAAAAAATCAAATTTGTATTTTAGATTAATTATTAAAATTGAAAGACACGGCATTACATTATATATTTTACTATAAATAAGCTATCTGAGGCAATTCGTGAAAAAATGTTTTATTATTGAACTCGGTATCAAATATTATACTAATCAATTTTAATAAATAATGTGTATGTTTACAAAATCAAAGAAACAAAAACCTAAAACATCCAACAGGGCTTAATTAATTTTACTGACAAAATTGAAAACAATGTTTCAAATGCCCATTTTAATTATTAAAGTAGATTTTTATTTTAAATTGAGTTAAGTAAAGTTATTTAAAATGTATTTTTTGTGTAAAAATGTATTTAAACTATATACTTGTATAACTTTCAATTGGGATTCACATTTATTTTATTAAATTTTTTCAAGTGACTGTCATTCTGTTAAAATATGTAAATTTAATTTTACTATCCAACAGTAAATCTATTCTACTGCTGTGCTGACAGTCATTTCAGTTTTCTTTTACTTGATTTAAACGCATCTAAAAAAAAAAAAACTGAACAGTTTATGTATGTGCTTTTGAGAGGCATCTTGAACCCGAACCACCATCATATTGGCAATCTAGTTTAATCATAAAAACCTATCGGCAAGCAATCGGAAAATGTGATATTACAAATAAATATTCTACTTAGAATGTTTCCCGAATCAAAAAGCATATTTTTAAAATTTTTCTATGAAATATATTCTTGTATAAACGTTTTAATCTTGTGTGGAAAATAATAATATAAGTATTAAATTTAAAATGCGCAATATTAAGCCAAAAGTGTAATAAAAATGTATCTGCAGGATCAGGTGTACGTTTTATAGGCCTATATACGGTTTAAGTGTTAAACCGTCATCGAGGATATGATTCATAAAGGTTATGTACAATAGTTAAAGATTTTAATATGGATTTTACAATATATATATATATACATATTATGTATTAAAAATATTAACTCAATGCTTAATATTATGTTTACTACTTTAATAGTATATTATTTTTAGTTTGAATAAATTAAAAAATATATTTATGACTTAAGTCGACTTCTATACAATATTTTATCAAATTAAATTAGCATGTGTTTTTAATATAATATATATAATGATTATAAAGTTACTTGATAATTTTGTTGTACCTATAATATAATGCTCAATTTAAATTGATTATATTATTTTTACGATTCAAGTACATTTTAAAAACATTTTAAAATGTTTTAAAATTAAATACAATATACATTTTTTTTAAATCTGAAATCAATTATAGATACATACTAATATATACAATTTTGCGTTTTAATCACGATTTTGTCCAGGGAAAAGCGTGATTAAAATTGTTTTCGTAGGTTATTAATACTTTTTAATTTTTTATTGCATACTTTATAATTTGTTTTTAAAATCTACAAAGTTAAGTTCATATTCTAAATACAAAAGTAAAAATATATTGTTAATAAGTTAATTATAATTTATGTATTTTTGAAAGTTTCTGTGAATTTGACAATTCATTTTCTACTTTTATCAAAATAATAATAATTAATCCATAAAATAATTTACATGCCAAAAGGATTTTATAAAAATTGATACATTTGATAAATTATTATTTATTCCAAAATGGTATGTTCCATGATAATTTTAAACGTTTAATATAAAATAATATCTTTACTATAGCAGCTTAGTAATAAAAAAGGTTTTGGAAAACACATGTTTCATAGACTTAAGATATTTTTTTCAAAAATGTTCGCAATAATAAAAATTAAAAATTAAAAATATTACCGTTTTGCGCCACAATATCGCTCTATACTGAGGAACGCACTGATGATTTGCATCCGTCAACACAACGGATAAAAAAAATGGAAACTTATCCACATCCGATCCAACATAATTCTGGTGCACTATGCAAAACATAATTAAAAATATTCTTTAAGGATATAACTATTACAAATGATTTAAATAAATTTAGATATTTTTATTCAAATATCATATACAATTAAAAACAGCTGTTGATATGTTAAAAACACGTAAGCAAGCAAAATATAATTTAAAAAATATACATACGTTTTCCCAAAAAGTACTTAAAGTACCATCTTGTCTGAAATTCCGGATTTTCCAGAACTGGAGTACAAGGTGATCCAAATATCTGAAAAACGTATTAAATGAAAATTGTTTATTGCTAAAGAAACATTATTTAAAAGAAAAAGAGAGAGAGGGAACACAGTTTGATATGTATTATCAATGTGCCTCATTCATGTAGCTTTTCTAATATATAATGTATTTATAAAAACAGTTTTTACCACAACAATGCAATGATAAATAAAAATTCTTATTTTAAATTAATTTTTTCAGAGAATACTTAATTACAATACAATATAAATATATAAATAAATGTATATACATCATATTTTGTATTGACACTGAATTATTTTGAATAACACAATTTGTATAGTGAAATATTATTAAAAGTAATATATTATTATGAAGGTTGATTTTTAATTGTTGTTGTCAGATTTGAATATAGAAACAAATAGAACAATACTTTATTAACATTCTCACAGACCACAATCGTAAGTATACAAATTCTTGAACTTGTTAAATTTGTCTTATTATTGGTATATTATTAACAATCATAAAATTATTGTTCATATTTTATAATAAAAAAATACGGAATAATATAACATTGTTAATTATATGTTTTAACGTAAATAGTAAGAACAATGGCACAAAAATCTATTTTTTAGTGAATGTCGAAGTAAAACGACGGATTAAAATTGTTCATAAAAATACTCCATATATAACCGTATTGTGTAATTTAGTTTTCATTGTAGATAGGAATAAATATATAATTTTGCACTTCAATAAAGCATTTATAAAATAAACTTTTTCGACCCTTGAAAATCGATTTAATTGAAAAAATATTTGTAATTCTATCTCTCTTTCTCTCTCTCTTTTTTTGTCAATGGTTGTTGACAAATTTAATGGAGAAAGGCAATAGGTGTATATGTATTTAATCGAATTGTTTTTTTTATCTAATAGTGTGCCCAGAATATATATCAAAAATAAATATTTGAAATTATCAGTTTACATTAGAGGTAGAAATTGACTGAAATAATTGAAGTAAAAACACGTAAGTAGATAGATTCTTAAAATAACAATATAATAATATGGGTTAGATTAGGATTGGTAGTCAGGTAAGTACGTTTTTCGTCTATGGCTTAGTGGATCTCCGATCTATTGTATTTAAAGTTATTGTTATTAATTTATCACGCCCCACAACATTAATTAAAATAAATATCACCATCAGAGTGTGCACAAGTTTATGTAGTTACTTAATCTGTAATGTGCTTAGTGATTATGATGAATTACAAAATCTCTTCCTTATCTATCGAGTGAAAAGATTTTAAAGCCGTATAATATTATTAAAATTTTTAATTTTTCGTCATAATATAAAATAAATTGATGATTTTTTTCTAATTTTTAGGCTTTGAATTAGGCAGTCCACATTATCAATGTGTGTGTATTCATAAAAAAATCAATATTGAATATATACTATATTATACGCTATAGTAGATTATGTCTATTGTATCAATTTTAAAATTGAATGATGTTAACATCAAACACATTTAAATTAGTTTATCAACTTTTCACGAATCAGAATGCTTTTGCAGAATCAGACTTGTTTTACTTGTAGTATTGTCATATATATATTTTTAGTAAAAACATATAAATGTTTTTGAAATGTTTTTCCCTTGAGGTCTGAGCCCGGCTTACAACATACAACACTAATCAGTATACTTAAACAGTATATCACTGTAAACTTACCATAGTGTGCAAAATCGTCGATAGAATAAAATTATTATTAATTAAATTTCATCAATATTTCACGTTTATTGAATACATATTAAGACAATTCAAATATTTTACTGTAATAAGGCTTGTATCATGTACCATGTACAACCTTAAAATTTTTCTATTCAACTTTATTCTCACTTTGCTTAAGTAGTAGTACGGTCATATATTTTATACACAAGGTTTATATAATGTTGTAGTATGAATTCTTCACATAATATAACACATTAATTTAAGAGCATGACGTAAACCATTCATTAATTGTAGAATTTCCAGTCAATTTTCTTTAAAAGGAAGATTTAGTATCCATTTGTCACTTACGCATTCGGGAGGTAGATATTCATAGTTGTTAAAACGAGAATGATTAATAAAATACTATTCACGTAACTAGGTCAGGGGAAAAAGCCGAATTGAAAAAAAAAATGTTCAATTGGTAGAAGATTTAAAAAAAAACATTTACAAGTGAAAAACACTCTATAGTATTGTGGTTCAGGTAATCAGGTAAAGTATTTTAATTTAATATTAAGAACATAATATAACATGAATCCGTATTGTGTGTTACTATGGTTAGTCGTGGTCAATGATGATATCGATTATCCACAGGTGTACGCACGGTAATACGGATTTATTATTATAATTATTTCTTATACAATTATTCGATTTATTAAAAAAATAAATTTTATCACAAAAAATATAAAATAATTATGTATCTATTTACTTATTATATAACGGGAGTAATGGTTTTCATTATTACGGAAGAATGCGAGACCCACATTTTTATCAATTCCTATTAGTCAAAAAAATGATGTCATAAAAAAAAAAAATAGAACAAAGTTTCTCTATTACTGTAGGTATTTTTACATTTTTAATTATATCGATAACCGTTGATATGTAAATGACTTCCCAAAACTTAAAAATGAAGAAACGAAGCAAACATTTTAATGCACGTCAGCGCTCCGGTTATTCCACTCTCTTATCCAAACTATATGTGATGTACTGATATTATAATATGATTAGAGATGGTTAGAACTTTAAAAACTTAGAACTTAGAAATCTAGTTTGAAGATATCCTGCTCTATAATTTAAGAATATAAAATTACAGATTAAGACGGAAATAAACAAACTTAAAATAATAACCAGAATACTAATTCTAGGAGAAGGTTCTAAGAGAATTCTACTTCTTAACTTCTAGTAAACTCTCTATTTCCTCAAATCGTAGTACAAAATGAAGTATTTATTAAAGAAGCATGAAAATTGAAATCGCCCTTGTACCCACATGAAAACGCACACGAAACTACCAGTCCCCGAGAAAGACCCGACTCGGGCCACACTCATGAGGAAGCGTGGGCGGGGATTTTGACTTCGTGCAAACTGTGGTTTTATGCAATGACGTCATCGACGATAACAATAAAGCAACACGTCCCAAAGTGGCGAAAACACCGATTCGTACGTCAGTGTTCGGTCCGTCGATTCGCTCAAAAAACTGTGAATTTCAGTCAAAAGTGCTTGTATTATTACCGGAATATTATACAGACTTCGTATTATACTTTCCCCAGGTCGAATTCCACCACCTCGAGTTTGGCGTATATATGAATCACATCACCAAGACTACATGTACAAAAGACTACCACAGTTCAAAAAACATAAGTTTTTAAGATAATTCAGTTTTAAAATCGAATCTGCTCCCAAATGATTAATTTTTAAGCTTTGATTTTAATTTTTAACACCTTATATAGCAGTAGCTATTCATGTTACCCAAAGCTTTTAGTTATATATTGTTTTCATTTTAAACTGCTGTTAGATAAATATATCATTAGAAATTATTTTATGTGGCTGTTTAGAAATGATTTGAATAGTTAACAAAGCTGGCACATTTAGTTTTGTGGCAGTGTTCCATTTATCTAACCATAGGTATCAATTATTAATTGTCATGTGACAATAACCAATACCACCTCTATTCAGATTGTGTTGAATAAAACAAAAGGCTAGCAATCCGCGACTGCCAAAATAACGAAATTAAACAGTTCAATGTTTGTTCACGAGTATCAACTAGTATAGAATTATTCATTTCAATGTTAAAACGCCTCAAATCAAAAACGAGGCAGCGTTATTGGTTTATCATATTTAACTGGAAAAAAACCATACAATTGCGCAACAAAGCAACGTGTCATGATGTGCCCACATTATTATTTTTTCAATCAAAATAATGAATATTTCGAATGCAGTACCGATATGAATGTATTATGAAATCGTGGTTTGAGATGCGGCTTTTGACTTCTGGGGATGTAGTCGTATAGAATTATTTAGGGGGAACAAGGCTACCTGCAGCCCTAACTAAAAAAAAGACATTTCGAGTTTTGTCCGAGACTCCGGTCTTGAGCCAATAGAACAAGGGTGCGATATTTCATAGCACCCGGTGGACTTAGTCGAGTTCGATTATACATACATTTTCATTATTATCATGGAGGGAAATGAACGTCGAGGCTTGTAAAATAAATAAACAGAAAAGTAAATAATTTAAGCGGTATGTGGTATGTGCATAATATGGAAGTGGTATAAAATATATATAGCTGTGCGCCTGACTACACAATTCGTTTTTCGACGTTCTTTCGTTGTCTGCAGTGATATATAATTTTATTAGCAAATGATATTATATTGATAAGACGCAGAGCGATTTTCCTAGGTACCTTCTTCTACTGTGCGCATAACATAATCCGACCGACCCGATGAAAAGAGGTCCGAAATGGTTTCGATCGAATCATTGTAATCAGTAAATTTTCACGTGGACAATGCTATACAGATCTATTCAAATCAACTCAAATCGAAACGTTCAAATTGATATTAATTCAGCCACGAGAAACACGCATTTATAGTCACACCTTTAAGCCGGCGAACGGTTTATATACCTACAGATTTATTATTACTGGTTTATTATTATTTTTTCTAAACCCCAATATTCGTTACTCGCTCTTGCCCGTGGCCTGACAGGGAACCGATTGGGAGTGAGGAATAAATGCAAATTTCCATAAGGCAATATTCCTCGTGGAAACGTGTTTGTACATGTATGTACCTATACACGTTTAATATGAATGGACTCTTGTATAGCAAACGGATAAGAGAATCGGATGTTCCTCGTCCAATTATGGTTTAACACGGCGAACAGTCAAAAACGATAGTAATATTTGATTTAGAACCCTAGGTTTAAGTTAGTAACCAGTGGGTAATTAATCATCAGTATGAGTAGGTACATAATATTTACACTTTCTAGCATGCGTGTCGCTGCACACGACATTGAATTTAATTTCCAAATATTTGTTATATCTCCACGCCGGGCATGGACGGACCTATACCTTCTATACCTACAACAAAATTTGTTAATATTTAATATTGTTGAAACATTTTTTAAATGTTTTAATAAAATAAATTCAATATAATATAATATACTGTGCATATTTTTTTTTTTTATTGGAGTTTAATAATTACACTTGACTGTGGATTTATAATCGATCAGTTCTATTACTTTTATTATTATAGTATTTTGAGTCACATGATGATTGTGTGTTATAAAAATGACAAATATTGTTTCAATGGTTTTCTTTTAATTAAAAATGCATTATATTGGATTTAAAAATAAAAAATAAAAATATTATTTCGCATAATTAACTATTGGTGATGAATGGTATTTGCTACTATACAAATATAAGAATTGTATTTTTATAGCTATACAGCAGTAATTTTTGTTGTTGTTGTTTAATGCGTGTATGTATGTATTTGTGTTAGGAGGTATTCTATTATTTTGAAATGTATATTAAAATTTCATCCATTGTTCCTATTTGTATTTTAGAAAAAAAATGAAAGCTTAAAATGTTTTGTTTGACGATACTTTCACAGTATATATGTGCTTCAATGGTCTTATATAGATTGTACCTTTGAAAAAATATGATTATTACTTATTATATTGACTTTTATTTGATACCCCAATAATATATATACCTACGTGTTACATTATTTAGTGCATAAATTACAAATAGATCATTCATAAAACATCGCTATAATAGTTATGAGTGCAATTTAAAAAGTGTTCCCTATGATGTTGTTTTTGTATTTCAAAATGTATTAAGATTGTTAAATACATATTTATCTAGAGAACTAGGTAAAAAAAAAAAATTAAATAAATGTGCTTCTCGATTAAGTATTAACCATGTCTAATTTCCAATATATTCGTTAAGGGTCAATTTGCTTAGCGATATGCCGATATCATAAGTTTTTGTATTTTGGGGAAAAGTGTGTGCATAAAAACCAAAAATTACTGCAAAGAGTTAGTAAATAGGTCATAGGTAAGATTACTATACATAGGCACTTTCAGCAAGTGAAGATTTTCCTTTTTGTTTTGATAACTTAAAATGTATTTTTCATTGATTATTAATTATATATTCTCTTGATTTAAACAAACCATTCCCTATCACAAGCTATGTTTGTTGGGAAGGTGTTAATTGTTGATTTTAATGTAATATAATATGTTGTATGTTGTTATATTAACAAATAAATAAACAACAATAATAATTATTATTATCACAGTCCATATAATGATTTAAATATTATGTTAAAACTTTAAGAGTAAGTGAGTAAACTACTTTAAAGTATTATTAAAAAATTTAAATGCGAATTAAATTTTTTTTATACCTATAGAAAGAGTTAGCATGACTTTTAAATTGTTTTTTTTATCTTAAAATACTAATAAATTATTTAAGACTTGGAATATAGTACAACGGTATTATAGAAGTATCCTTATCTCTTTGTACATTCACTTATACGTATAAATAAATATAAAAGTTTGTTGATTATTATGTGAATAACAGACGGCTATTTATAAATTGGATATATTTGACATTTTAAAATGCACTTAAAAATAAATAAAATTAATTAATTCAACTAAATAAAATATACTTGGATGCATTTTTTAGGGCAACTTTAGTGTGTAAAATTAATTTAGAACATTTTTTATAGAAGGAAAATCTCTGCAAAAATGATCTATAATCTTTGGATAGTTTAAGAGGAAAATTCAGTTTAGTTTAAAATGAAATCTATACATATTATATCTAAGCCTTATGGCATAAAAATGAGGACGGTTACATTACTTTTAGTTACAATATTAATAAAAACATTTTTACAGGTATTATCTCTGTATATAATTTATACTATCCATAGTATATTATTACCTGAACAGAACAATAATTACATTATGTGACTAATATATGAAAATATAAGATATTATAAAATATTATTATCCATAGAATTTCATCTGTGTTGTGTAATCATATATCTATAATATATTAGCACAATTATTTTATTGTTTTAGTTTATGTTTCAAAAGTAATGATATGGAGTGTTTTAAATAAGTATAATACTCTGTGTGAAATGATTGCCCATCGCCATAAACAATTCAATTTTTTATAAGATCTTAACTTTTTTTTATGGACCGATACTGTTCTGTTATAAAATTACTAACTAGTTCAACAAAAAACCAAAGTACAAATAAACGTTATAAGCATAACGCTATAATTTTCAAAATAAGAGGCGATAGTTTGATTGTAATTTGTAATTGTACCTCTATTATACCTCTAGGTATAAATAAAGTATGTGATCATAAAATCATAATGTGATATACATATTTTTTTACCGAAAAAGCTCAAATTATAACTTACAAGCGTTGTTATTTAGCAGTTGAACAAATTAAAAAATAAAAATAAAAATAAATATTAACCAATATTAAATAATATTGGTTCAACATTTAAAAATTAAATAAATATGTAATAAGAATAAATAAAATATAATTTAATAATATCTACTATCTAGGTGTAGAAAATATATTCTCTGAATCAGGGCTATAAATAAATCGAGAATTTTAGTGAAAATTGTGTAATTAAGAGCCTAAAATAAAGTAGTAAATTCCAATTGTTAGCAAACTATAATTTAACTCTAATTCTTGAACTTTGAAGCATAATGATGCATAATATGTATTAAAAATTAGCTCAACTAATTATGTAAATGTGTCGATAAGTTATAAATTAGTTAGTAATCAGATGTTACAACTTTTAAGTAACAAATGTAAATATTATCTTAATACTATTCTGTACTTTGGACCTGTGCCTGTCAAGTAATATACCTAAACTATCTCTAAAACCCGACTTCTCCTCGGAAAACATTAACAAATATAAAATACAGCTTTAATGTAGGTGTATCTCGATTTCAGTGTACCTCAGTTCACGAGCAAGTTTGACTGCGATCGGCAACCGCCTGTGGCGGATTGGATATATGTAGCACGCTTGGTACACTTTCAAACGTGATGCAAACTATTTTCTAAAAATTCTTGTTTTCTCTAAATTATCTCTGAAATATTCATTAAATTTGGTCGACACATTTTTGAATACATATAAAAACTAAAAAAATACATTAACTATTTTGTATGTATATATGCGAGTATACGAGTATATAAATAAATACATATATATCATGTTCGTCTCTTTGCTAACTTAAGACAACCCTATATTATATAAACAAAAAAAATATTCGATTTTTGTAATTCACGAAATACTTGTGTGAGCTGCTCTGTATGAGTTGAAAGTGAAGCTACAAACACTACCCAAGCCTCAAGGAATATGGCGTATGTAAAATATGATCACATTTGGTTTAGTGGGTCTGGAGATTGGCGAGTGTTAACAAACGTACTAACGTATTAGTATTATTTTTGTTTACAGATAAAAAAGTTTAATAATTAAGATAACTGTCGTTTTCAAGCATAACAAAAAAAACGTGAAAACCCATCACAAAATAAAATTTAAGGATTAAATATGAAGTGTGTTAATATTTAGTATGTGCGGTGTTAATAAAAATACCTACATGTAATCATAATGAGTTTTTTTAGGTAATACATATATGTGAACAATTTAATAATATATTTCTTTAGGCAAATGTAATAAAATTATAAAACTTTACTACGAATCATGCATTAACATGAACTTTAAACATGCGTATATGGCTAATGTCTATATAATATATATACATATTAGTATATTACTATAATCTAAAGGTTACATACATTTTGAAATATCTATTATCTAAGTAATCTGAGCTTTGTGTATATTACAATGCCCATGGATAACCCCCAAATTTTTGATCCACTCCTACGATTAAATTCATTATCATTTCCTATTGCTTATACATAATTGAATATTAAACGATTTTATAATGACTGTATCATTTAATAATGGTGTATATCAGTAGGTGTACTTACTGATAAATAAAGAAATATAAAATGTAATTGTACGTAGTAAGCTAATATCTATTAAAACTCGATGTAGAAAAATAATTTATTTATCAAAATATTTTAATTTACTGATCAAAAATTTTATAGTGGAAAAAACAGCTAAGTGCCTGAAAGTAGATTTTTGGATTAAGCATAATATGTGGAGAATACGGTCAACATTTTACTGTGTCAAAATATGATATCTGAGACTTTATTTTTATATCAGCTGTAATAACAGATATCATATTTTGACACAGTACAATTTCGACTGTAATCTTCAGTCTTCATAAATGTTTAATTCCAAAGGCCAAAATTGACTTATTGGATACTTATCAGCTTATTCTACAATGGTACAAAATCGATGCTTATGAAAATCAGTTGAAACAGACAGTGCTATTGTTAAAAGTTAAGACAGTGTTTAAACTTGATCTTGTCGACGCTACCTCAAAAATTATATTCATTTTTAAATCAGCAAACGAAATATAAAAATGTGAACTTAATCAGATCGTGCCCTGTATTTATGAATTTGTATGCTAGAAAATCTGATTCATAATGATAATCAAATTGTATTCTACTTAATTTTGGATTTTGTTCATCATTAATGTATCTATTCAAACTTTATTTTATTTACGTCATGTATTTTAAAAATGTTCACAAATTAAGTAAGTATAGAAAATTATTTACAATGTCTCTCTTAAATTATTCGAGTAAAAAATGGTCAAAAGCTTGATGATACGGCTTAGATAGAAGGTACTTTTTCTTTTTTCCTGTACTCTTTAGTTTCTGAGAAACCGGGAAAAACGTCGTAATAACCATGAAGAAATCTATCCTCGCCCTCAGAACCATATTTTAGAATTCAACAAGTTAATCACCATTACCTTCAAACATCAAGATATGCTCGCTCCTGTGACTCACTTAACTACAATATTATTTATTTGAATTATTCGTGAAATTGAGTAATATATATATTATTGCATTTATATACATATTTATACCTTTATATATATATGATAATTTATATTCTATAGAATTTTTCGTTTTGACCTAGCTGAATTAACTCAAAAGTTTTGATACAAAATGTATTATATCATAGAATTTTGCACGTGTAACGATGGACTGAGATTACCGAATTGAATAATGTTTGGAGTTATTATAATATAATTAATATAATATTAACATTATAAAAATACCTGGTGTATTGCCACGATTCAATTAATAAGTATAAAAAATATATAATGTTATTATTATACATTTTGAGTTGAAATTAATGCGGAACAACCAAATACTGACATATTTCTTGAAAACTAATGTGTATTTGTATGTAGGTACCTGGCATCAATTAATAATTATATTAATTGTTAGTATCAGAAGAACGTCACACTATCCTGCACTAATACCAATAGTTTTATATGTCATTTCTTAAAACAAAATATTACATTACGCATAAATGTAAATATGTTTAATAAAAATATTGTAAAATTATCTCTTGTTTTTATTTTATTTTTATTTCACACTTTTTATTTATACGAGCACTTTAATATGACAAGATAAGTTCTGCTCAAGATTACAAGAATTATAATTCACGTCTTACTTATATCACAATGCTTATGTCATTTATGGTTATTACTTATTATGCATTCGTTTATATTTCAATTTATAAACATACTATACAATAAGGTTTGGGCCACACGATGCACAAGGCAGTTGCAATTTAAATAACGCAAATGCTTTATAACAGCAGGAACATGTTGTACATTGTAAACTTAATTAAAACAACATTTCTATACATACACACATTACGTATGAGTGAATGTGAAAGCTTAATACATTTCACTTAGAAATTACAACTTAAGTTTTTGAAATTCTAAGTGTTTGATTACAATTATTTTAAAGATAGTTAGGTAGTTTTTAGTTACCTCTTCTTTTTCTCCCAGAGAGTCACCATTTTCGATTCGAAATCTTCTTCCTCCTGGATCTTGGCCAGACGCATCCAATTGGGGCAACTAAAATTCAAATCATACATTAAGATATTTAAAAAAATATATTATAATAACAGTAATTAGGTGAAGCCAAATTTATATTGATTCATAGAAAAATATAATTATTACACCAATATCAAGCACTAGGACTGTGACATATATTTAGTATTTAAATTCCGTCAGGCTTTTTTTATATGTAACTAAAAATTTAATAAATTTAATATACAACACATAAAAACAAAAATTCCTGATTAATGCGGAAGAAGTATAGTTTTAAGCACTACATAAAAATAGTAAAAAATGATATACGACCTTCTACGGATTGTACCAGATAAAATGTTCATGGACAAATTTTATGATTACACTATAGGTAATCAAAATTGACACTCACAGAGGAGTGTATACTTTTAAGTGCCTTAAAGGTGTATTGAAACATATTTAATCACTCAACTTTTACTTTATTATAATTTTTTTTATCATAGTTTTTAATGGTTTTTATATAAAAAATGATTTTGTTAAAATTCATTATATAATCGAACAATTTTAAAAATCTATGTCATGAAATTATTTTGTTTTCAAACAATCTAATTGATATTTGACTCAAAACCCAAAAATCTGAAAAATATAACTGAAAATATATAACTTAAGCTCTTTTTAATATTTCACAATATTATATAATATTATACCAATATTTATTTAAGATTTTGTTCTTTATAATATTTACCTAACTTTTAAATATTAATATGTATATACATATAATGAATATTTATTTAAACTGACCTACAATTCAAATTTATTTGTAATATTAATGACCATGTTTCGGATGCATTTAATAAGTTCAATTAAAAAAAATCTCTATCATTTTTTATGTAAAAAACATTTTTTCTATTTGCCCAAGTGTACTGCTGTCAGTTTGGTATTTATAGTAGTCGGTGGTTGGTATTCTTATTATTCAGGTTAGCTACTTATGGTACATAGCAGTTAATCCGACGTTGTATGTATTTAAAATCGGACAAAATACCACTGAATGATATTTTAAATGCGTTCATTATAATTTATTTGAATATTTCGGCATAACTAATGCAAGTATACGATAATACTTATCGCGTATATACAAAATACTACTGTATAGTTGTATAGACTGCAGAGTTTAATATATTGTTCAATAAAAATCAGCACTATTTAATTTATTTTACATTTAGGTTTATTTTAATAATATGGGTTAAATTTCTCACTAGGTACAATTTGTCATTCGTAAATAAGAGTGCTTTATATACGAACAAATCTACATCTTCACTCTACAAAAATAAAAACAAAAATAACAAGCCACAAAATATTATTATCTATAATCTATATAATTTATCTCTGATAACCGTTTTATTTAAATGGATGTATCAAAAGATTATTTTTATCTGGATAATATAAACAGATCGATATTTGTTCGAATTAAATTATCAACGCTTTACACTGGATTGCAGTAATCTAGGCATTCGTCTATGGGTAATAACTGTGATTGACACTGATGGTGATAAATGGTTGTAAAAACTAGAATTTTTAAGAATGTTAGAGTTTTTATAAAAATATAACATAATATTTATACGTACCCACCCAAATAAATTTGTATTAAAATGATATTTCTCTAAAACCTATAACATTCAAGGAAACAATAACTTTTATTATTGACAGTAAAACGAATATACATTATTTATATGGAGATTTATTTACCTAAGCTAAGTAAATATGAATAGTGTAGAAAATGTATTAAAAACATTGGGTTAAGCATGGCTTTTAATTTATATATGGTTCTACGATAAGTAACGAGGACACAATATCATTTAATACTTTGTTCGAACAACGGTCCGTGGTTTTTGTGTACGACAAAATGAATCACACTTGCACACACTCTTAAACACGCAATCGGTACATATAATTTGGGTATTCGCTTACCTATATTATCCCTACTCAAAAATATTACTGTGCATAAAAGAGTTCTTAAATTATATGAGAACGAACTTGGTATTTACATAATATATTTTTATTCATGATATGTCGACAGCGTAAATCGGAATGCCTATTTTTTTATAAAAATATAAAAAATTAAAAATAAAAAGCGTAATAATATATCATATTTGTATATAGCAATCGTCGGCTTTTGTTTTGTCGATAGAACAATTATTATTAACAAAAGGTTCTTAGATATAATATTAATATCGGTTCTTGTGCGATCGCTGCTGTCACCGGCATTTCATCTAAATCCTTTTACAGCAAACGCGAGAAATCGAGCTTTCGTCTCTAAATACACGAGCACAATGCGTGCCACAATATCTCCGTCATTGCCATTAGCCCGAAAAATAGCAACCCATAAACGTCATATACAAATTTTAGTGCCTCGTTCTTATATAATGACACCGTTGGCATCACTTCTCCCGCGGTCGACGACTGTTATATTATATATTATATTATTATGAATATTATACGCGTTCGCGAAACAAAAATTAAAAAAAAAAAAAAAAAACCGAAAAACAAACTATGGGAGGGGGGCTGCTATTGTGGGGTCGGTTAACGACAGCTAGGATTAATCATGGACGCAAATAATGATAATTATTTATCGTCCGCGTCGTCGTGCTCATAGCTCGGGCAGGCAAGTTAATGACGTGACGGTAGGGATGCTAGTGCGCTCTAATAGAGTGAATTTGGTATTGTCAAAGAAAAGGAGAGCGAAAAAAAATGAATTGAAGTTCGGTAGTGGTAACAATACGAGCGAGCGCCGCGGTGGGGGTGTAGGGGTGTCTCCTTATCTCTCACACACGCCGACGACTTCGATCGATAAACCCTTTACTCGATTTTGATAAAATATCCCCACCCCCGTTCGAACATTCGTCAGAATGCAGAAAATATTCCGGCACATCGTAATATTATTGCGATGTTATAATATAATCAATTGTCGGTCAGATAAAATCCCTGTCACTAAAATAATACGATGTTTATATATACACCCATATAGAAACGCACACCAGTGTCGTGTGCACGCTTCCGGTGAACACGTCACCATCATCATGACCTACATAATTAAATACACTTAATGTATAATGGATATTATAAGTTGCGGTTGTCTATACATACAGACTACAGATACTACTTTAATTAACATGTGATCGGTTACAGAAATATACCTACAACAAGTAAGAAGACGTTCACGATTGCATATTATATTATGTGTAACGTAATGTAGGCGCAATCAACATATTGCGTTGAATCCTGGCTAATTCTCAAATGACTACGTTTTACATTTTGAACAGATCAATTATCTGTCCGTAATCGATCGTTTATTGAATGCGATAATTAGGTAAAGTCACTTTGAAATTCAAATTTATGACCACGGTAGCATTTTCATTATTTTTTAACACGATGGGTATGATGTAATGAAATATATAATATTATGAGTTTACATAGAGGTGATGTATAACTTGTCACCATAGAATATTTTTAATCTTTTAAAATAATAAAAAATGAGATGTGATTTATTAGATTCTAATTATTTTTTAAGAAATGTGTTGAAAAAATGTGTTGTAAAAGTGTTGATATTTATAATTTTCAAACATAATACGACAATTTTTATCTTGATAAATTAACAATTTAATGTTGAGGAAGGATAAGTTATTACCTAAAACCAAGATAATCCAGATGAATTTGTTCTATTATTTTTTCAAAACAATGATATTTTAGAAATGTATAATTTATTTTATGGTATTTTGTATGTACCTTAAAAAGTTAACATTTGTAACTGTAAATAAATATGTTTTTTTTCAAAGTTTTTAAATAAATGAAAATGTTGCGTATCCAAAAATCAAATCCTGAATTTGCGCTTTATTATTTATAATCATTGAAAATTTAAATGCAAAGAGTGGTGAGGTATCCTACTTTATTTATTTAAATTCGAAAAACTCCCACACAATTGATATTCATTATTAATCGACATTTTTAGAAAAGTGTTCTTTGATTTATAAAATTTAAACAAGAGCATTGCTATTAAAATTAAATCTATATAACATTTTTTTATTTGAAAACATTCCTTATAATACATCTAATTATAAAAACAAATATCAGGTAAATAGAAATAAAAATAAAATAGGTACAATAATTAATGGAAATCAACTAATTCAGTATTTATGAATACATTTTAGGAGGTAAAAGTGAATGAAAAGTATAATAGCCTCATAATGAAATTAAAATTTGAAAAATTCTGTTTGATAATGATAGCATTTGTTTGTTGCAGATGATATTTATTTTTTCCTGTTGTTTATTTTGAACGATTATGTATGTAAATTAATGGAAATAAAAGCGTGTGTACCAGAACATGTCTCGCTTATAAAAAGAAACAGGGGAATTTAGCGACCATAGGTTTATGTGGTATTACCAAAAAATCACACACGTATGGAAATGAAAACAGATAGTTAAATTACTTAAATTAAATTATGAATATGAATGACGTTATTGTGTTTGAATATTAATGTATGAATATACATACTGTGGTCCAGTAAAAATATTAACATATACCGAGGAGGTTATTTGGCATTTGCTTTTAACTTTAAAATTATCTATATATATTTTATAATTTTTTAATAAAATTCTTTATTAAGCCGTTACAGAGCTGAACAATAAGCTTCATTGATAAAATAATAAAAATAATGACATGAAACTGAAGAGAAAAAATGAAGAGTACTTCGTCATGAAACATGATGTATTTTTTGATTATAATTTCATAGTTGTACACAGTGATAATTAAATTTATTATGTTATTCGTATTTGATTGTGGCGGGGTGTCATACGTTAATATAAACAAGTTTAAGAGAATTTTTTGCAGGTAAATAAATATTTCATAGGTACCTACTTACTTTTTAATTACTTGTAGCTTGTACTATAGTTACTCAATATTATTTACTTATTTTTTATTAGTTGTACAGCAGAAAAATAGAAAGGTATTAAGTATACTATTATATGTATTTATTTGGACAAATGTTGATGTACCACTTATAATGAAACCTAAATTTGCTTAAAATTTCAAAGTCGTGAAAGTTGTTGTACATTTATTCAATTCATGACACTAATATTAATTAATTAAAATCATATTGCATATCAAATTAAAATAGTTTGATTAACCTTTAATGTGTTATATAATTTTTATAATTTTAATAAAAAACATTACCTACTAAACATAATGATAGAAATATAATTATCGTTTAAGCTACTATTATTTACATTATAAAGTAAGATTATTTATATCAAGGCTGACAAAGACAATTAAAGGTTTTTAACTTAAAAGTTAACAATACCTTTGAGTATCCAATATTTCTTTTATAATATTATATATATATTTTAATTACCTAATGATTAATTATGAAGGCGAATATTGTGCGATATGAAGTACGTTTTAGTCGCTACACAATTTAACCAAACCCCTCGACTGGATCCTCTTAGTGGTATACGTAATTTCACTATATACAAGTGGCAAACATAAGCGTCAGGAACCTGCGACCGTTTAGATATGTATCTCCCTGTGTGGTTATGTCCTGCGTCCCAAAGATTTACGGTTCCAGCGAATCATCAATCTTCAAAGTCTTCAAGGGTATACACAAAAAAATATATACCCAAGTTACGAGATAGGGGTGGAAATTTCTAGCCTGAGTTCTTCACATTAACTCTCCGACGTACCATGGAAAAATCGTTTCGCAAAACACAATTCCACACTGTTTCAGCTTCTGTGCTTACCAACCTAATACTTGAGAAACTAAACCATTGAAATTACGACAAGACAAATGCGTGTGTCATCCGAGAGTAAATGTACGTATTTTGTCAATACCTAGTTTTTAAGTCAACACCATATAATTAAGTATACGAAGTTGAGCTTTCATAATATGTCACCACATATTATGATACATATTTTTCGATAAGTTATACTATCATATTTATATAAGAGTAAAGTTCTTTGTAAGCGACTCTTAAAACTTTTTTTCTAACACTAGTAGTAACACAAACGTTGCCACTCCTATCTTTTAAGTCTACTATGGTTTTTGTTTTTATATATTCATTGCAATTTCAAAAACACGTTGGACATGATTAATGTAAAATGGTACCAGTATCAGGTACATTTTAAATCTGACTGGCATCGAATTACAAGTTAAGACAATATGCATTTCTTAAAAAAACAAAAAAGTAATTAAAATTACTTAACATCGTTTACTTATATGGTATATCTCATATTTTCTGTGTCGTTTTAGAGATACTAACATACAAATGAAGAAAAAAAACAGTGACAACTATAAGTCATAGTTATACTGTATTTGTAACTGTAATCATAGTTATGGACAATATTTTAACTCTAGAAATATTGTCTGGGTAAAATATTATCTCGTTATATAGGTATGTGTGTATATCGTTTATCATCGTATACATTTGATACATTATTGTACATTGCTAAGTCGTTTAAAAAAAAAATAAGATAATTTATCTGTTAAAAATGGTAATATTTTGCTTCGATGTTTAGACAAAATGGAATTAAATTGTTAAAGTACGTAGGGATATATTGAATATAATTTTTATAATGGTAAAAATTCAAAGCACATACAATTTCTAACAAATCTTCTAATTATTATTAAGTATACAATGCATATAACATAATATATATTCATAAGTGCATAATTAACAATATGATTTCTATGAAATTACCATAAGGGTAAAATTAATAATGTTTATAATAATTAATAATTAATTATGCGTTTCCAATGTAAACAACATTATAAACAGCATTATGTACTCGCATTAAATCCAAATTCCATGTAATAAAGTACGATTTCGATTTGTCATTTATTTATAACAGTTTAAATATCCGAAAACAATAATAATTATAAAAAGAAAATTGGAAATGTCAAACAAATACTTCACACAAACCTAGAAAAGCTCTACTGCAGTCTACGTGTAAGTATCTTATGTGTATATCTGAAATATATACTTGAAAACAATTGTCATGGAATCCTTAGAACAATTTTAAACGAAGCCATTTAGCATAATTTAGACAAATACTCGTAATGAAAATTTTAAAATATAAAAACAACATTTATTTAAGTAATGATCGTCCAAAAAGTTCTAAATTTGTTTTCCAAACACCTATTTTACGTATGTTATTGTGTTTGAATTATATTAAAATCTATTATAATATGCAGAGCTAAAATAATGTGTGAAAGGTTTTGATTAATCTTAAATGCACTGTTTGAAAATCGAAATAGAATTTTCAATCATTTTGTTGTGCCTATTTTTATTTAAAATTATAATTTTCCAAATTAAAAGTTTAATATAATTATTATGTGTAATTTTAAGAGCACTATTTTTAGTTCAACACACTTTAGTGATATACTATAAAGCACAATTTTATTTTTGCATTACTATAGTTTTATATTTGTAAGTAATAGCATATTCATCGATTTTTTGTTCATTTCATATTTGATGGTTATTGTGTTCTACAACTACCTATGTATTTTTTTACCTAAAGTATATAATGGCTACAGTAACTACTAATATATGAGAATTATAATACAAATCTTTGAAATTTAAGTAGAAATAATTTGAAAATAAAATAACGACATCGATCACTTTACAAAATAATATGTTATCATTACAAGTGAATATTAAATTAATTGTAAAATGAGATTTCAAAAGTTCTGGTAGTTCTGGTGTACCTTACGTATTTGTTCAGATGCTCTTAAATATAGTTGTGTATTAATAGGTTTATTTGTAAGCATTATTCATGAGTCGGATTAGTACATTCATTTTCGTTGAGTTGTTTTCGTGTGACTGATGGTTCTATCTAACAACGTATAATAAATAACCTGGGAATTCTATTCAGGTTCATAAATATAATTGGAGCCATTTATTTATTTGTCTCATCCACATAGTTAATAAAGTACCTAAATAATACAATATTAATTAATATATTATTATAATTCATACACCCTAGTATACTATTTTAATTAGTTTAGCATAAAAGTTTATGAATGTATTAATTTATAATATTTTAACAATGAAACCATGTATTATATTATCTCACTTTATCAAACTATTAAATCACTAATTAATTTTAGCACTGTTTATTCTAAATTAAATATATCTGACAAAATAAAAGTGCAGAAAAAAAATTATTTACTTTAACAGTTTAGATATTGTATTCCTTACTAAACGCTTGTATTGCACCATAAAAAAATAACAACTAAAATAACTTTAGTAAATTTGTAAATATTAGGAAATATAAATATACATATTCTCAAATGTTTACAATACTTTACATACTTTTTTGATTTTCTAAGTTGCTGATTGCATTTCCATAAACGTCATGAACGTATAAACAAGTTTTTTTTATGCAAATTTGTAAATCCCATTCTGTAATGTTTGAGGGATTGTTATGTTAAATCACTCCAATCTTAATAAAAACACAAGTTTTGTCGGAAATTTTAAGAAAAAATGCATAAAAGTTACATTTAGTACAAGTAACGTTAGGCACCTAGGTACTAATTTTATAATAGTATGAATTTATTGCCTAAGAAAAAAACTCAACAGTCTTAAATCTAATAAAAAAGACACATTCGTAACATAACAAAATATTGTACACAAGTTATTCTTACTAATAACAAACTCAGTTACTTATTAGGTACATAATATTTTTTTATAGAACTTAGCCGTTTTTATAGTTTTGTTGAAAAATTCAGTATATTACTTTATTAATATCATATTAAACACAGTATCTATAAATATAAACGCAGTTTTAAGTTTGAGATGTTAATATGCCATGATAAGTCTTCATATTGGAGATAGAGTAATGTATGAACTGCCTGTACATTTTCGTCGTATGATATTATTTAGTAAATGTCAAATATTGTCTTAATATTATATATATGTATATAAATGGTATGGTATTGTAAAGTATATTATTTCTCGTTTAAAAATAAACTATTTTATTAATTACTTTATAATAATAACAATAATAATAACATGTTTGGGGTTCTGATGTTAATTGGTTATTATGTAATTTAAATTTATAGTAACATTATTGATTTTTTTTTATTGTCATGTATAACACAGTTATCAAATAGTTTAATATGACAAAACCATGTGTGTTAAATGTTAACAAGATAGAGGAAATTGCTGTCGAAGAATGACGAACAGCAGTCACGCTCGAAAATAAAAGACAATATCACACTGTTTATAAAGTGTGAGTTGAATTTTTGTGGCAAAAACAAATAGGAAACTAAACATTTAAAATTCCGGCAGGGTATCTTATGTATATGCACATGATATTAAATTATATTATTATATAATACACCATACAGTGCATGGGATGTTTAACATTCATTTCGATTCACAACTGATATCAGAGCACAATAACGGGAATATTATAATACATTTTATAAAATGATACTGAACAAAGTTCTGCTTATCAGTGTTTATTGGATGGGTAGTTTAAAATTTTAAAACTTTGTTTGAAAATAAGTTATCAAATATTTATTTTAGAAATATAGGTGTAACTAAAAACTAATTTTGTTGAAAATAGGTTTACAGATAATTTTTCTATTTTTTTTCGAACAAAAACAACTATGATATTCCAAAATTACATTTTTCGAGCATCTAATTACTAAACTGGGTTTTTAGTTAGCCATGAGGTTTTTTGATCAAATTTTCTATTAGGAAAAATCATAAAATTCAAAACTAAAAATATCGGACATTATTATTCTAAAACCAATTTATTAACTCACTTCCCGGGATCTTTAATACTCGGGATTGATAAAAATAGGATGTAAAATATATTCTTCCTATACGGAGAAGACAATTTGTTTTGTACATAATATTATAATATGCGTTGTATATATTTGAACGATATGCGTAAGTGAGTAACGGTCGATTAACATCATCCAACACCAAAGAACTGCATTGTGTTATTGAACGGCCATCAACGAAACATGACAATTAAACGTACACAATATAAAATGCTGCAGTAGTAGTTTGGTTCTGTTCGGTTTATGTCAGAACGAAGCCAACGATACATTTTACTGAAGAAAGAAAATGGGTTGTGTAGGGTAGACATCGAAGTTTAGTGTAGCTAAGTCACTATGTTGTCCTGCCTTACCGCTCATACTAAGAAAGAAAAAGTATCACCCAGGGCGATTGTCAATAGGCAACCCAAAATACCAACCACACCCAAATAATACGACCTAGATTTTAGATCTTGGAACGATGAAAATGATAAGTAATTACTTACAAAATACTGCGAAAAACGATTGCAAGCCCCGTGCTTAATTTATTTTTCTTGCCCATAGTGAAGGTTTTTTAGGATCAATAAACGGGGCTCAAACGGAACATTAATTCCTAATAAAACATAGGTAGAATCAAGTTCTCAGATACTTGTACCTAAGCACTTACTTATTTATATAGAACGAATGGATGAGTCGCAGATGTGTATCAAAGTATAGACACAAAACAGATACAGTTATACAACATTTTGTTGGTCCCGTTTCACAGGTCAACAGACCATATAACAATTGTGCTATTGGGTATAGTCTATATTGTGACGAATTACCCAAAAAAAAAAAATTTCGGCATCGAAATGTACCTTTACATTTGATGGTTGGACTAGGTTGATCTTAACAAAAAATGCTGGTGCTTCTTTTATCTTAATATGTATTGACAATACAGGCAAATTACAGTTAGTTCATTGAATGTATTAAGTTTCAAAATCCATACTAGAATGTTCAATTTCTTATTGCTCATGAATATGAAACACTATCCTTTGATTCCCTTTTTTTCAGAAAATAATTCAGAGAGAAAAAATGTGTTTTATAATTAATTACCAAATCAGTATGATAAAAATAGTGAGGGTTAGAGAATCCCAAAGTTTTATTTCTAGAAAATACTTTTATATTAATACATGTTTTCAAAAACGTTTTGTGCATAAAACAATATATATTAATATTTATGTTTAGATCCTTACTAAACTAAGTACAATCGTATAATATATAATAGTAATAAAGAACTGTTTCAAACAAATTACAAAAGTGTATTTTAAATATCTAGGTAATCATATTACTTATACTGGGTGGAGATATTATTATAATTAATTATGTTTCGTTTATTAGGTACTTAGGTACTCCAAAAAAAAGTTGTAATCAAGTTTTTTTATTATATACTAGATACGACTCTCTATAATTATTGAGTACTAAAAATGAGATCATTTTTCTTCTTTAAAAGGAAAAAAAATAACGATAACTTAAAATATAATAGATGTATCTTATACTAATTATAAAGTTAATAGATAAATTTAAAAATACTTTTAAAATTTATAAAACGTTTGTAAAAGTATGATTCATTTGTAATGTTTTTAAATTGTTAGTTTGTCAAATCGAATAAATGATGCAAGCAGGTCGTGCGTTACACTCATTCTTCAAAAAATAATAGTATAAGAATACTTAATCATTTTTTTTTTCATTTTTACAATAGTTATTTCTATAGTGGAGTAAGCAGAAGGGTTGTAAATATTCACATTGCACTTAAAGTAAAAATTAAGTATAAAACAGTTATACTATATTTTTTACTTGAATAATAATATTCAGAATGTACAACTGCTCCGTTAAAAATGCATGATAACTCTGCATTAGGACATAAACTGTTAATGTCGTGATTTAATCAACAGTTTTTCAATCATAGTCATTTCCTCGAATAAATTATATTCTCGCTAATTGAATTAAGTTATAAAACGTACCTACCTTATTATTGAGTATAATATAATATAATATATTATATATATAAAAAAAATGTAGTGTGAATCATGTTGAGTTTACAGCGTTGGCTGAGAATAAGCTATAGCGTGGTGGCCTCGAGAGGGGTTTGTAGAAAATCTCTCATACCCAATGGCTACCAAAACGGTTATGATATAAAACGGATATTTAATATTTTTACCCTTTAAAAGATTTAAGTGGAGGAGATGACAATTTTGGTGTGAGAGGTGGAAGCTATAGAGGAAAACGGATAAAACGACTAATGGAAATCTCTGAGCAGTCACACTAAAACGTTTCTGATAAAGCTTATATATATCGTATATATTGTAGCCACAAACGTAAGCCTTTTTTTCAGAACGAATTAAATCAACTACGATGCTTGTAGTAGTTGCTGTATACGCGTCTCTCCAGTCTTTTTTTTTTCATCGGTAATTCAGATTTCAGACAAAAAGTGTCGACGACAACAATGCTACATACCGACGACCAAAAATACCTACCATATGTTTACCTACAAAATCGTATCAAGAATCTAATCATTTCTCTTCAAATTCTCTTTTTTATATTTCTTTTCTGAAATATTTTCCTAATGTGCTTTGTACACATTGTTAAATTGGATTTCAAAAGCACTTAAATGTTAATAATTTTTATAGATCCATTCAATATTATTAAGTTAAAATTTTTTTTTCCCAGTATCTCAATCTTCTACTTAATACCAATACCGAAAAGTAAATTTACTTACCAATTCAACAGAACCATAATGCCGCCTGCTGAACACACCACGTCGAGATATGAGATCATTAGACGACGATCTGAAAAAAATAAATTATTGTTTTAAATTAAAATATTTTGTTTTTCCGCTTTTTTATTTTGTACTTTGTAACTTTGTTTAATCAAAAAAAAAAAAAATGTTCGTTTAAGTAGTAGGCTTAAAAAACATGTTTATGTACTACGGTAAATATTATACGAAACATAATTATATGAAATTAATCTGCTCGTAAGTTGCATTTTATCTATTATATTTATTTTAAACAATTTAAATTGCTAAACTTATGAAAATCAGCGGTTACATAGAATTTATTTATTTACTTATAGACTACAACAAAATTGTTTTTGTTTCGATACCCGTTGTCCGTGAAAAGATTGTATTATTATATTAACTAACCTGCCATAGAATTTAAATTTGTATGACTGTCGCATAAGAAGTACTGTTTTTTTTTTATCAAATTATATTTATACAATGCACTATTGAAAAAATATAATATAATTTATTTTTGCTTACAGGGGTTAGATTTGGTATCAACATTGTTCTAATATTAACTATGTTGTATAAATGTAATATCATATAAATGTTTTGAAAATAAATACAAATAAACTATACTTATTCTAACCAACAATCAGTACTTTTATAACTTTTAACGAATCAGTGTAACTGCTCCTTATTCTGGCCTGGTCAGAATATATTTGTAATGACTTGAATTTAAATCATATCAGACAAAAATGAAGAACACAGACGACACTTTATTACAAAGTCACTCATTTTTATGACAATAATTTAATACGATGAGTCATACATGATGATCTAAATAATCCAATAATCAAACTATAAAATAAACTAGTAACAAATTACCTACCTATGTATATACAAATTCAAGCGCGGATACAAGATATACAGATATATTGCAATTAATAATATTTGATAATGAATCTACATTACTGATATCATTTAAAGTTATGGGATTCAATTAAATTCACAAAACAGGTAGGCTGTAACATTTTACTTTTTTTAATTAAAACATTTACCTACTGTGAAACAAAACATCCATTTTTGCTTCTTTACTTATTTGCATAATTTCCTTTTAAAAAAGAATGAAAATAAGACAGTAACAGTTGTAAAACAATTTATCGAAAAAGTTCTTTCTAACATTAAACTTTAACAAGAAGCCATTAAAAAACAGTGTTTTTGGCAAGCTTTTGGGTTGAATTTTCTTCTCTGTGCACCTAAAAGGCTACAAGTATAGTGTGTTGCGTGTATACTGTACCTATACCTACGTTATATTATTTTCCTTTGATAACACAAAACCAAAATATTTCACATCAATAACCTCCATAATACATTGAATTAATTAGGTTAGGTTCTATAACAGTAGGTAGATAGTTAAATTTAAATGTATTAAATATATTAGGACATATCTAACTATACGATTAGATAAAAATATTTTATATAGTTTATACATTTATAATATAAGTAAGAATAAAAAAACCAATTTAATTTAATTTAAAAAGCTATTTTTTTATGTTCTGTATGAAAATCGCCTAAACGTAAGATACATTTTTAAGTTAAAAATATTGAGATTTTTATTAATTGTTACTCTATATGGCTATATTTGTTATAATTGTCAAGTTTTAGTAATACAAATTTCTAGTTTAAAATAATATGTTAATTTAAATTAAAATAATGATTGAGTAACTCTAACTGTTGAATCTTAATAAAAAAATGTTTGACTTACATTTTTAATACCTAATAACTATAATTTCAACTATGTTGAATTTTAGGACTAAGCCTTTGACCAAGGCAAGTGTCTCGTACTCCCATGTTATAAATATAGTTTTTAATTCATAAACAAAGATCAAAATTAGTAAATATTACTTAATGAAGCAACTTATAGTAAAAATAATATTATGACCTTAGAAATATCAATTCAATGTAAACTTATACAAACAATGTTTAAATCGAGTTCAAAACAATAACATTTTATTTATATTTTACATAACATTTGAGTGAAAAAATTAACCACACTCATAAATTTGACAAGGTTTTAAAATCCTCATGATAGTGCACATGTTGCAAAGCTTCAAAACATGAAATCGAGCATTCATAAGAAAATATCAAGTACATGAGAGTTTACGCTTGTATGCATTTTTATAACAAAAATGCATAAATAAATTCAAATTTTCCACTTGAATTGATACCGTAAAATATTCAACATTATATACTCAATAAAATTCTTAACGACTCAAGTATAATATTTGCATTTAGAGGGATTCAAGAAAAATATGTAAAAGCCTAATGCTTTATCTTATAGTATTATTTAGTGTGCATAGTTGATTCAGTATGTCACTATTTTACGATGGAAATATTGTTAAAAATAAACATTATGGAAATGGAAATGTGTTTTGCAAAATGACAAATCTAAATATTACACGTGCTATGAATTGTAATTCATTTTTATTTTATCAAATACTATTTGTTATAAATTCCAATTATCAAAGTATTTACAATTTGAATTGTTTACTATGACTGTTATTTTACAACGAATAACCTATGATGTTGTTATTAATATTTAAAATCTCAATCATATTTAATATACTACTACGTATTCATATTCACATTTCAAATTTACACTTGTCTTCTGGTAATTGCACATTATATTATCAACATGTGTGTGAAATAAATATTTCGTGGAAATAAATGTGCCACGGGCCTACTTGAATACTGTTATATTTTGTTTGTTTGTTTGTTTGTTTGTTTATTTATTATTATTGTTTAAGAGTTGTTGTCTTTAAACAAATTAAGAACGACTGGTATTCACAGTTACTAACTGTTTTACTATTCAACAATATTATAAGCAAGTTAACATAATACAATTTGTTTAAAAATATACAATCGAATTTTTCTAAACTATTATACTTATACATTATTGATATTTAAAAAAAAATTAAAGGTGGTGCTCTGATTTAGAAAAAAATATTATGCTTGAAATAACTGTGAAGGGGGAGGTTTCTATAACCCCCTTTGCAAGTAACTCATAGATATTCAAAGTTGATCAATAATTATTATTGCAAATTATTACGCAGAAAAAATGCTTACTTATTTTCAACAAGTACCTATAGTTTAAATTGCAGTTTATCTATAAGAGCAAAGTATATCTAAGTATCTAATATTAATAAATATAATGATTACTATTATAAATTCATATAGTATAGTATATATTTGGTAATGGTAGGTGTAATATGAGGTGAGTAAGAAAAATAGAATTGTGAAAAATCGAATTTTTTGTAAGTTTCTAACCTCACTTTAACGAAAAAATGTAAATGAACGAGAAAATTACGGGTTTGGTCGTACAAATATGTGCTTACGTGCTGAATAATGACACAGGAAAAATATGAGAAATCTAAATATTTTGCTCCAGGATGGGGCTAGTTTGACATGTGTGAATTAGGACAAATGTTTTTAAAAGCCAACAGTTAAAGTTAGAGCTGTGGTACCAGACGTGCAAATACATGGTAATTACGTACTCAGTATGAGGGTTGGAAAAACTGAAAAATTTAATTTGTGTCACAAGTCACTGAACTCAACCTTTACGCTTATCTTTGATTTACTCCTAAACCAAATGCGTACAAATTATATGTTGTTTAAATTCTTGCAAATTATGTGATAAATAATTGAATAAAACAATTTGGAATTGGGAGGAATTGGGAACATACACTTAACATTGCTCAACGTAAAAAATATTATAAATTTAAGATAACATCATATTATATAATATGCACAAAATGCTTTATTTAGTAGTTTTAAGTAGTCGATATTTTTTTGAAATTCTTTTTGTGTTTCTACATTTGTCTCACCAAACGTAAGAATGGAAATATAAAATATATTAATTTAAAGTTTTGAAACATTTGATGACATGATGCCAAATATTCAGTATAAATCAATATCGCAGATACGATCCATAACGCCATTGTATTAAAGTGTACTATGGGGCATAATTTTTCTTTTTATGATGGCGTACAAAATTTTTTTTTACGATCCAAAAACCACTTTGAGAAGACAAAAGTATGATAACCTGATGTAGTGATACACAGTGGGAATTGAAAATGGTTTTATGGATTTATCATGAATCTGGTAAGTAGTCCCAAGCTACGACTTGCAAGAAAATAATAATAGTACCTAATAATTAAAAATATTTCCAGCCAACTTGTCATTCGTCCAATTATTTCAATGTGCATGTTATGTCCACTATGACAGTAATGGACATTTGGTACAACTTACAACTTAAAGATTCGTTTAAGATAAAACTATTATAGTATTGTGTAGTCCTATATATTATTTTAGATCTAAATAAAATAATTTCTGGGACTGCGGCTGTTCCACATAGGCTTTCACATGAGATTAAAATGTAAAATTAATTAATTTGACAATAATATTCTACGTTACAAGCATAGTTAAAACAAATTGAAGTATAATACATCGCTATTATTTAAACATCTAGAGAATATTTTTAGTGAACTACCATAATATCTCTTCACATTTAGTATACATACTAGAATAAAAAATGTAAACAAAATTCTTATCAGTACAATCTTACGATTAACATTATAATTAATTTTAACTTAAAATACCTATACAATATTAATCATACTTATACTTATTCTGAATAGCTCATTTATTAGTGGAATGCAACATGAATAATAAAATTCAAAATATAATTTCTATTATTTTGCTATTCATTTTTAAAGATAATATATATAATATATATACCTTATAATATGGTCTTAAATATTTTTAATTACTTAAAAGTCGAAACTTAGAATATTTTTTGTGTATAAGTATTAAAATCAGAACATAATCATTAATTACTGATTACCATCATAAGCTATTAAATATTACTTTACATACATATATTATCAAGAGTATTTTAAACGTAATTTTTATGAAATTAAATGTAAAACACGGCAAAAAATCACTTTAAATCGAAAAATGTATTTAAGTATCTATAATCTATAGGGATGTTTAATAAAAATGTAATTTATTGAATTTCACAGTAGTTTCTCTAAACATTAAATAATACCTAGCTTAAAAATGTTTTAACGATATTAATTTGGATCATTGTTATATAGGTTCAGAATTCAAATAATGAGGACTCATTATTTTTAAAAAAGTGTCTTACAAATATTAAGCACTGTAATACACCTACATATAAACAGAAGAGATAAGTGTCAAATATCATGTTTCTAATAATATGTTTTTATTTTAATATAAATAGTAAATAATTAATAAAATCATTTAAAATTTTCACCTTGAATGGTTAGCTAATTTCAAAGTTAAAATTGTTTGCTACAGACACCTTAGTTGAGTTGTAATATTTGAAACTAAAATTAAAGTTTGTTTACAGATAATACTTAAGGAGTCATTTACCGATTAATAAATCACATCTTATCTCACTTTATTAAAAAAAAGATTTTTTAACATTTGTAAAACCTATTTAAAACTTAAAATTTTAACGACTCTAAATTACAAAGTCTATTTAAAGTCGATAAACGGTTAACTTTTTTTGATAAATTGTTTGGTAGGTACTAGCAGAGTAATATTCATCTTTAGTGTGCGTTTTTGGAAAATACCTACCATAGAATCAAGAATGATAACGAAAATAAATAAATAATATTGCATGTAATTTATGACGATTCTCATTGATGAATAAACTGATAACACTATTAATATATAAAATACAGGTACCTAGTGTTGCAATAACAACTTTAAACTTTGAAGAGTGATTTTTTCGCCCCAAACTTAATGTGTGGGTAATTAAATTGGGGCTGCTTTGATGAAAATCTTTGAAAACGTAATACAAATATCTAGAAAAATATCTAAAAATAGCGATATCTTAATATTTTTCACCCCCCCCCCCAAAAAAAAAAATGTAATCTTTTTGTTCTGTTTCCTACAGTCTCTATAGTATATACTACGGTGAAGGGCGTTTCGATAAAAAGCAATATACTATTCATATTTTAATATTGCATTTGTCCAAATGACCTAAAAATATCTGGATTAATTTTTTTTTTTTTGTGAGCATTTTCAAAAAATCGAACCAGCTAACGTAAGTCATAATAATAATACTAATAAAAATAATAACAATAAAGTCAATAAAATATTCTGCAAAGTCCAGGGTCTCGAATCAATATTGTCATTGTACACATCGCGCTTATTTCCTCTGAATTTTGAGCGCACATCTCAAGTACCCAACGACCGCGGGTACATGGTTTCGTGCGCGAAAAACGCGGTATAACAACTTTAGTAAAATGTAAATACTCACAGCGCGGACGAGGCCCGCCTCCTGTTGAGTTCTCTGACCGGTAAGGCGGCCGGGTGCAGGAGCGTGGCCAGGCCCAGCCGTTCGACGCACAGCGACCTGGACCGGTCCCTGGCCGCCGTGATGCCAGTGGCGGACGCGGCGCGTGGCGGGGCAGCGGCCACGCTCAGCCGCCGGCCACCCGGCAACGTGGACGGCGGTGGCGGCGGCTGCTGCTGTTGGCCGTCCCTGTTGTCCACGCCCCGGAGACGCGACACCAGCTTCATGGTGGTCGCCGACGACGTCCGTTCGGCGTCGCCGGCCGAACCGTCGGCGCCGCCGCCGCCACCGACGGACGACCGTCGCCGCCACGTTCGCGAGTCCGTGTTGGAAACGGCGACAACGACAGCGACGACAACAACGACAACGACAACGACAACGACAACGACAACGACGACAGTACGACGGGTGTTCCGGCGCGCGGCTCTTCGGTTGGACGTCACGGGCGGGGGGAGGGTTGTCACGGGTTCCCCGCGGTTTTAGACTTTTGTTCGTTCGTGTTTTCCAAGCTAAAGCTCGCCAAACTGACCAACGACCGTTTTCGTGTTCCAAAATACACACGACACTGCGATTATATCATATAACGTATTACAATAAGTTATTAGTAGGTACTTGTGATGTGGTTATAGGTAGTAAACTTGGGTAAAATATGTTTAAAAAGTATATTTTTAATAAACACTCGAATACTCATTCGATAGATTTACTCTTAAAGTATTTGGAATGCTTTTAAAATACATTTTTGTTTTCGTTCTAGGTATTAAACCAATTTTAAATATCGACCTTCAACTTTTCTCTGAGAAAATTTGTAACTAGCACCAATATAATATTATAATATAATTTAATAATTTTAAATATCGCATATAATTTAAAGTTTTTGATAATCGATTAAAAATATTGTATACATTATTAGAAAACAACAAAAATAGTTATTATTGTAAATAAAATGCGGGAATAAAATGCTTTTAAAAAGTATTATTAATCGTTATTCCCTTATTTAGAATACTTTTGAGAAAAGAGTTCCATACACTTTATTCGCAATGTTACCCAAGATTGGTAGGTTTATCGTATAGGTACCACCTATATATTATTATTTGACATAAAGATAATATGTTCGTGTGTGTGTGTGTGTGTGTGTGTGTGTGTGTGTGTGTGTGTGTGTGTGTGTGTGTTAATGCACGCCTGTGTCTCCACTCATCGCCCACCCCACAACTACGAGCAACCACAATCTCGGAAAAATCTGAATATTATTAAATAAATATAATTTATTAACAAGATATTGTAATAAATAATAATATCGTTATCACCCACACTTCATCAACATCGCACTCCCGTTTGGTAATTGCAATAATAATACCAGTAATAATATAATTATCAAGTTAACCAAAGTTGTTCATCAATGGTTTTGAAGGTGCCCTGACACTCTATCGTGTCTTATATAATTTAAAAAGTTGTGTTTTAATCACAGTTTTTTAATTGGTTAGACGATGAGGTTATCTTCTAAATATACCCAATTGTTAAAATTTGTTGACGTAAAATTTAAAAATATTAAATTTGTCAACGTTATGTGGTTACAGTGGTCAAACGGTTAGGTCTGACCATTCAATCGCCATTACTGTTTAAATTCTGAACCATTACACTGGCTAACCTCTATGACTAGATTCTACAAATATTCGAAGGTAATATTGTGATAAAATAATAGTAGATATTACTTAGAAAATATAAATAATGAAATAAGTACATAGAGATTAACTCGTAAAAACTATATCGCATCACTCTTATAGTGATATTCAAAAATAACTTATTATTATACTACCTTTACATTTAGGAATACAAATAAACAAATTGTTGAAATTCAATTTTTGATACATTTTTGGCTGAGTGCATCAATTTGTACTTTTCATTTTTCGTTTTAACCAAACCTACTTTAACAACTAATTTTTCGCTTAGTTATTGGTGCAAAATTGTTCAAGTTAATACATTGCATATATTTGGATACAAAAATTAGCGGTTTAATAATATAAGAGAAGTGGAAACTCATTTTACGAATGGACAGAAAATGTTGTTTTGAGTTTAGAAATACAAACCTGACACAACAATGCAAATAGTCAAAAAACATTTTTTTATACCATAATTAGGTAGTCTATTACCTTCCCGAATCGACGTATCATGAATCTTTGCTCTATGGCCGTATACCACATGTGTCGACTAACCTGATATTTAAATCAGAGAAAGGGTTCAAATATAGTTATGATAAACGTATGATAAACGTATGTAAATATTTTTAAAAAAACATTGTTTTAGAAGAAAGGGTCGAATAATTAACTAATTGATGTCACCCAAACTTTTTAATTCTACCTACCTACTTAATTTACTTGCTAATTTATTGATATAAGCAGTCAGCTAAATCTTCAGTTGTTATGTTAATTGTATTAAATGGTATTGTTGATGTTATGTTTACCATCTGCACATTGACATTGTATTCAGTTAAGTACTGATTCATGAATGAAATTAATTAACACAAAATTGTGTGCCGATAAATTTGTTTATTAAAATAAATATACTCATATATTTTACTCAAGAATATTTATTGTTTCATCATATCTTATTTATAATTAATAACAATTTACCTAAATGAAACTATTTTTATAAATCCACTTTTCTCCAAGTCACAACTCGTGCACTAGTTATTTCCCACAGGACACGACTCTTTAACTTCAGTCTTGTGGTGTTAATCATTAAAATATTAAAAACTGAAATATCCTTCTTCTTGCAACCGTGTTACCAATTAGAGGCAGAATAAGAATCCAACCTTATCTTTTAAGACCTGGGATTAAAATTAAAAGATAACAATAACCATTTATATTTAAATGCGTGGTGTACATGCATTAAATAAACAGTTACTTAAATTAATCTTTGCATGTTGCGGTCATGTGTGATCTTCAAAATATAAGAGTCGAGAGTTTTTAAACTATTTAGTTTCTAGACACACTGTATTTTTATCATATGTGTATTATCCTCCTAATACGTTTAATATGTCATATAATATAATATGAATACGTTTTTTTTAAAACTTATTCCTGGAATTAATGAGAGAATTCTGTGTTACTGTTATCTGCTCTACCGGACCATTATTTCAGCAAACGAGCTTCGCTCCCCTCCTTACTGGTCCGTAGAATAATTAACTCTGTACATTGTTTTGTTAATTATTATTATTACTATATTTATCCCCAACACCCTATTTTTTGTCTTTTGACGAGTAAAAACCGGTAATTGATTTTTTTTAAAATTAACTTAAATAAAACGAAGCAATAAATGTCAGGATGATTGGTAGGCACGCCTACAAAATAAATTTCATACCAATTTCAAAATGTATTTACAAAGGTTCGTTTAAAAAACCAGTAATTTGATGTAGGTATTGTATTTTAAAATGTTATGTAGGTATTAAAGAAATTAATATAATTAGGAATAAGTATCCACAGTTTCGTCATTTCTGAATTCAGGATGTAGATTAATGATTAGGTTTCACTGTTTCATATAATATGACTATATGAGTAGTAAATAGTATAAATAGTATATATATATATATTTGGTGTATGGGCAAATTAATATATCTGTTATTGTTATCTAATGTAATATAACTACATATTATTGAATACTTAACTTTCATATTAATAATTTGTCTATAGTATGACAAAAACACTGACAAATAAGTTTTAGATCCATATAAAATATTATGTACAGTTCTTCACTGGTTACTATTGAAATTAATTATTTTATTTTTTCATGAAATTAGTTGTGGTACAAAACACTATAATAATAGTATAATGTATCATTTAAAAATAAAATATACCTAAATAATTTTTAAAACTAACTATAAAGCAGCTAGTTAATACAAAATTCTAATATGAATTTCAAATATAAATTTTCCAACATTTTAATACAAGTTCATGAATATGGAAAGATATGAATTTACTACCTACTAATGCAAATATGATAATATCTCGATTAAACAAATTGAATTTTTTCATAACAAATAAATTAAAATTATTATCATTTTTGTATTTATGTATAGATACTACTATGTAATAATACATCATATATAATATATAGTGCACTTGTAAAAAGTGTTTCCATGTTTATGACAATATTGTAATCATAACAAATTTATACATGACAAAATAACTAGCCATTTCATAGAGAAAATGCACAATAATTAAAAACATATTATGATCGAGGAGTTATTCAAGTGTTTCGAATAGTCTATACGAAGTCAAACATAACGCGAAATTCTGTAATTAACACTTAACACATCTGTCACGGCATCGAGTATGGATTAAGCATTACAATCTGCCCTCGATAATTAAAGTGGAGTCGAACGCAATAATTGTTACCTAACCAAACACGATTCGGCCACGGTGTAATATAGTGTGGTTGTATATGATTATAAGACCGAAAGTTTGATGATGTTATTAAAAAGCGGATAAATTGTGTAGCTCTTATACCGTTCATATTATTATGAAAAAATATTTCTCGACGACGGCGACGTATTATTATACACATACGGTGGTTTAGAAACGTGAGCGGATTGATTAGAGGGCATTTTTCGATCAAACTGACGATATATTATAATATATATATATATTGGGATATGATGTATATATATGTATAGAATGTGTATATAATACATATATATATATATATGATGAAAGACGCGGTAACGTCGGGAGATTGCGAGCGTTCGATATATTTCCTCGTTGAACGAAAAAGGATGAAAAAACGCAGGGAAAACGAGAGAGAAAAAAATGGAATGGAAAATAAGACCAATCTGCCAGCCACGGAGTAAATCATTTTACTTACGTCTAAAATATACGCGAGCCGCTTTTTATCTGCGTCCGACGTGCCGACGCCGACTGAACACTACAACGTGTGAGGTATAGAAATATGCGGTGAGCATCATACGTGCACATGCGAATCCAACGACGGTGCTTAGGGACTAGTTGTATACGACAGAGTAAAATCGAAAAATCACCGGTTAAACGGGCTGTCGGAGAATTCGCGAATGCTGTGGAATTTTTTCTATCAAATTTTCGAATATAAGGGTTTTTGTATATCATATTATTATTGTTATGCATGATTTGAAATATTTGAACATGGCGACATCATATTTTCATCGTTGCGTGGTGAACTTTTACCCTTTTAACTCACAGTATTATTGAAAATTTAATCATAGATATGTCTTAGTAGAATATTTTTCGTACTGAAAATATTTATGTGATGTATTGATATGTATCGAGTATTTTATTTTATTTACAAATACCTATTATGCGTTTAAATAGTTAAGACGAATGGAGTAATGTAACTAAGATTTCCTTTCATCCCACCTCTCTTATCAAAACTTTAAATTGTTATAAGTTGTTCGAATTACAATGATACTTCTATAAAATTGAGGTCATTGAAAGAACCAACAAATATTATCTCTATTATTAGGTGATATCTTTCTCTCTTTCTCTCTCCCATACACACAAGATACTATACTTAATATTTATAGTATGAATCTCAGCAAAACTAAAAAAAAAAAGTAAAAGTCCACTCTATAAAATAGGTAACCGAATTTCAGAGACTTTTAATACAAGTTGAATGGAAGTACTCAGAATGAAGAAAAAACACGAAAATTAATTGAGAAAATGCGAAACTTACGTTGAAAAAACCTGTATCTATGTACATCGTCGCAACCTGCAGAGTTTTAGGCGTGGCAAACACTTTTACGTGCTCGAAAAACCCATATGAACGGTAGCCACACGTAAAGCTATTGAATTGAATGTGATAAATACTATTGCATTCGTACCAAAATCGTAATGAAAAATATATAGGTACGTATTCTGGCGGATTGTTGTATAAAAAGTAACAATAGAGTGGTTTCGAGATTTATTTTTGTAATCACTATTAGATTAATAGGTTGTTACTAAACATTGTTATTTCTCATTGAATTGTATTTATATTGTGTTGATATTAAAATTATAATTAGCTACTAATTTGTAATTACTCTGCAGATTGTGTGAAAAATTCTTAAACTTTAAAATTTAATGTAAATGTTATAAAGATAATGGAGATTTAATGTTTTTTTTGGAATTCGTCTTAAAGAGATAAATCATAAGATTAGTTATGATATAGCTTTGCAAAGCTACCCCTTTTACCCAAACTCAATAAAAAGAATATCTAGCATTATATTCCGCTTGAAACTGGAACTGAAACAGTCAACAGGGCTAGGAATGAAAATCGCAAGTGTATATTATTATTACAGCCAAACTTGATTAACTCAAACTTTTTTCGAAATTTTGTCTGGTCCTTTCAACTTGGAATTGACCAAATCCTACTGTATAGCCAAATGTATCGAAGGGGTGGTATTTGGGTTTTTCTGAGACCTACAGCTGTTATAATACCTATACGAAATTATTGTTAAAACTCGCTGCCGATATAATATATGATGGAATAGCGAGGTGGGCTGAGAGAATGGATGGAATGGACTGTACGTAGAAGTAGAAGTATTATTCTTCTTATTATTACTATCATTATATAGGTGCGTGTTTACTGTTACACGCTGCGTGCGACCGCGAACAAGTGTTGCTGCCAGCCGAGCCGAAATAATCTGCGAAACGCGGTTATATAGGTATATCTCTCGGGAAGGACCCCATTTGTCATGTGTCGGGTAACCGTGGTAGTGGTGTGTAGGACGGGCATTTTAATAGAGGACTGGAGGTCTATTAAAGGAGTGCGCGGGTGGATTGTGTGTCGAGGAGCAACTCTAATTTGTGTGTTCGTATACCACTGTGGCACGCAAAAGGTGCTTCAAATCCTCCCGCCGCATACACCGGAGACAATTATTACCCCCGAAGGAGGTGCATAAGGAATTCTTGGAATTTCCGATATCATATTATATAATATATATATAAACACACACACACACACCCAATGATACAGTATAACAATAGTATAGTACCTATATACCTACGATATTTCCATTTGATTTGGTGGAATGGTAGTGGTTGGATATAAACTAGACGAAAGAACGAAAAATGAATTATTTTGAAACATCTAAGTGTGCTCGGACCTTCAGATGGCATTCCGTCGATAAATAATAAATGCGATGAGTGAACTATAGAATTTATATTAAAAATAATGCTGTAATAACTTGTTGTTACTCACTTTGTATTATACTCTTTTAACAAAGACACATGTAATAATAGAGCATCGTACAACACACCAAAACGTTGGATGGAGTGCAGTCCAAATTCAGAAAAAAATTATAAAATATTATAATTTATAAAAATAGCTAAATTGTTTGACGTTATCCGAAATAAACAATATAATAATATAACATAAAAACAATTTAAAAAAAAACTAAGGGCACATATTATCAAACTTGTGTTTAAATCAATAACAAAAATAAGTAAAATAAATAAATATGTAATAATTAATATTTAGCTTACTATATTCAAAAATATGCAAAATACAATAACTTCGCTTTTATACATTATTTATATATTCCAAGTATAATTTTTATTTTACTCTCCTATTTATTGAACGATTAATAAAAAAAAAAAAACATGGAACTACCAGAAGAATCCGTCCCTAGTAATTTGAATACCGTATTGTATTGTTTTTTTTTACATAAATGTAAATCAAAGTTTAAAAAGAACAAGTGTGTAAAATAAATTACTCATCTGTGTAATATTATAACACTTTGTTTTATATTATACAATATTTCATCGTTTTTTTTTTGCTTTTATTTATTTGAGTATTACACATCAAATCAAACAATAAATTAGCTTAACTCGTGTATTTAATAACAAATTACAATTTTATTGATTGGAAAAAAGTTTAATTTCAACTATTGTATGCTAAATTGTATTAACTCGTGTGAAATTTGATGATCGATATGCAGAGTCATAATGAATTTAATATCGGGATGCACTAATTTACAAGACAAAAATCTATAAAAAAACCATAAACGAATTTCGTCAAGTAGGTTGCACTACTGATGTACAGTAAGTTTCAATTGTAGATATAGGTACCTCGTCATTCAGTAGGTAGGTTTCTGTAATGTACGTGTTAAATTAGAATTAAACGATAAACCATCATACCTAAAAGTTAAAAAAAGCGAAGATGATCTAACGTTTATCGAACAATTATGTTAGTTATACCTAATATAAAAATTTTAATTTTTAACATATTTTAATAAATTATTGTATTTTATTTTGTTTTTCACAATTATTTGAAAAAGTTTCTACTTAGATATTTCTATTTTTAACCCATGAAAGTACAAACCGTATCAAATTTTCTACCTTAAACCTCCTTCAAAATTGATGATTGGAGCATTTATTCCACTAGAAAAGTGACTTCTTCGGACACAAAAATAAAAAAATAAAACACATCATTACCCGTTCAGGATCTAAAGTAATAAAGAGGGGTCAGATTTTTATGATTTTACACATTTGTTTCTAGTCTATGCAGTTAAACGGGAGTGAGAAATCTTTATGAATAATGAAACACAGAATTCACATGAAAATTTTTTTTGCATAAAAAAGCATATTTTAAGGGTTAGAGAATATTTGAGAATATTTTGATAATATAAGGCATATATAATGAACATATTTCAAGTATATCAGCACTTAGACGAATACATTGTTCTCTAAATGATTTATTTCTGGGTTTAAAAAAAATTAATCTCCAGGTATTATTGATTGCGATAGCACATCGGTTATTTCGTTAGCTATCTCGACTATCCGTTGAATAATATATAGTTATTAATTGTTATTGGAAAACTAATTTGATTAAATATAATAAAAAAATAAATTTAAACTGAATTTTTTTTTAATATTAAAATAATATTTTGCATATTTAAGGACATTAAACATCGTATAACTGGTATTTTAAAAGAATATTAAGAGAATATATTGCCTATTTTATGTGACAAAAACATCATATTTTAAGGATTTTAAGAGAATATAAATCCGACCATAGTAATAACCAATGAGTTAATTTAAAATCAAATTTTATAGTAAGTAATTTATAAATTTATAATAATGTTAAATAAAAACTGTATAATATTATGAATGAAATGTTTAACCAAGTTGTTTGAATATTAGATATATATACTTTAGATTTAGATTTCCAAATTTTAAATATATTTCTTAATTATAATATTTATTTATATATATAAATGTATATTCAATATTAATTATGTATCGCCCATCATAATAATATAATATTATAACTCGTAATACATGACGAAACAAACAAATGTTTAAAAGGGTCATTATGTTTTATACATAATATTAATCATTGTTAAATAATTTAATATCACTGAAAGTTTTACATTAAACAGATCTATTTATTATCATTTATAAAAATGATTACATTCTTAGAAATGAAAAAACAGAAATAATTGATAGTATTGATTTAAACGGGATAAATTTGTTTGAATAAAGGATTATTTTATTTATTATTGGTTTTGAGTACTCAGAAATCAAGTAAATTTAGGTGTACCGTAAATTCATCTTAATTTAATAGTATGAGTATTTAATTTTAGCAATCTCTTTGAGTACTTTTTAGTACTCATACAATAAAAAATTATTTGAACAAATTATATTTCCTCACCTGCAGTGTAGAATATTTGTATGACAAAAATAAACGAACTAATGCGTTCTTAAAACAAATACATTACGACCTTTTCGTTATTACACATGAGCGTAATCACTTTTTAGATTGGTACACACGACACCACGACACATACACACACACCATTAAAATAGAACAACAAAATAGTAATTCCCCATCGACAATTAAAATATTATTAAACATATTATATACGTAATATAGGATGTATTTTAATAGGTATACATTAATGTACTGTAATATACGAATTTAAACTGGGGTATTGACAGTTGTTCGTGATAATATTATACTTTTTGAATAACAAGCGGTGTGCTGACTGTCACACACGCAGATATTATGATACACACAAGGACGTTAAGGATAGGGGACACTAATAAAATACAAGTATCGAGGTTGTAAAAAAAATAAACCCAGTATTGAAAACTAGTCTTGTTTGCGATATTATAATTTAAAATGCATATAAACTTTTACTCATGTTTTAATAAAGAAGACATATATTATATGTATATACATTTTATCTCGTACAGTATTATATTTTACTACTAAAAAATAGGCAATTGAATGAGAACATGCGTTATGTTTGAAAATTATTTATACCATACACACGGAGGAGATTATACACTTAATGATACATGAACAATTTTTGTTTTACTCTAATTTAATTAAATAATACTGTACATAATAATATAATATGCATAGTAACTACAAAAGTAATATAATAGTATTATATAGAATTAATTCGTTACAGAAAAATTTTGGCTATGTTATTATAAGATTAATTGAGTCATTTTATTTTATCTTTTAAAATGTCTAGATTGGTGCAATGTATTTTTCTAAAAGCATATGACAATATTGACAAGTGAATAATGGAACTTGGGTAGTAAAATCTGATTGTGTAAGCCTTAAAAATCGCATATCATATGAACCACTTTCAAAATCTTATTCTCATATCACTTTGTAAGGAAAAAACAATACCGACATTTTATTTATTTTTATAGATATACACGATGATATGATCTTTTTCAGTGAACTAAGATTGATGTTTTAGTACATTTTACATGGCATTATTTTTCAATACAAAAAATTTTTAATCATGCGGTACAGTCAAAATGTTACACATATTTAAAAAATCAATCACATAAAGTAACATTCATTTCTAATTAAATAAAATAGTTAGAACATTTTATTATCATAGTACGAAAGCTACAATTAATGATTAAAAAATTACTGAGAATAAAATGAATAGCAGAGATATTAAATAGACAATTTCTACTAGAATCAAATAATTATTAAGCATAACTGAAATTCAACTAATATAAGTGAACATTTAATGTTAGATTTTAATACCATATGGTAGATATTTTTACCATACATCTTTAAATTATTTTTTAGTCTAATAATTTATTTTGTACTTGTTGTATACATCCATAAAAAGGAATCTTAACAATTTTATTTTAACTATATGTATGTTTTATACTTTATATTTTTATAAAAAAAACATATTAATTGTATTTTTTTTACGATTTGAAAGCTTAAAACGTATAAAATAAAATATGATTCACAATCAGGTTTGATTATAAGCTGTCAAAACGTCATACAAAATAAAAAAATAAAAAAATTCCACGTTTTTAAATCATTATTGTATATAGCTAGGTCACTATTATTATAGTTATAAAATCAGTTCGTATAATAGTCTATTTATACTTTGAAAACATTAACTAGGTGGTTTGGTACCTTTTATCAAAAAAGTTAGAACTATTTTGCAAATTAAGTTACTGCATAATATATTATCTTAAATAATTAATGAATGTACATGGTATGTATAGTCGTGTATGGGAGTATAATAGTTAATAGTATCAATCGAGAAGTAAAACAGTCTTACAATAATTCATATAAAATCAAATTTATAAATATACATTTTACCAAGTTTAAAATAAAAACATATTAAGAATATATCTAGCAAAAGTTCCAGTTAATTTTAAGGTATAAATGATGTTACTATAAAAGTAATAACAATAGGTACCAAGTACCTACAATAATAGTAATCTAATAAGATATGCGCACCTAAATTCTAAATGTATATTAATATATATTACAAGAGTTTAACACTTTAATTAAATTAATACTTAGTAAGATGAGAGTTATTGTTCTTATTAATTACAACATAATTTAAAAAGTATAAAACAATTGTATGCGCCATTATATCGACAAAAAAAAAGTTAAAAAGAATATTTTTCAAGCAATAAGCAAATACGAGATTGACAGTTACAGTACCTATATAAATATATGTTTAGCGACATTGTATAACAAGTATATAAATGCAATGAATAATAATTTCATACCACTTGAACATACACTCAAGGTAAATATTTAACTATTATAAAGCACTCATTTGAATAAATTATATATTAACAAGTGTCATTTGGGCGAGTGATTGATATTGAGCAATTTTTTCCACCGATATTAAATATAATAAAAATAAGAATGAAATAATATGAGTTCAATATGTGTTTGTATTTTTAACATTTATTCAAAATCTTTAGTTACGAAAAATATATTATGAACTTAGTATAATTGTCATACGAAAGTATCAACCACTTTTTATTATTCGAATTTAGTTGAATATCAAAATATAATGTTATACAGTAGGTAGCTCTACTTTACATAGTAATAATGATTTTTTTCCAAAATGACTTGATTTTCCATTTTTCAATTATGTTCAATATTTATACAACGCGATATTTTATATACATATATTATATTTGTAGGGATTGATCTATTTAGAATATTATTGTAAGACTGTAAGTAATTAAACAAAACAAAAAAAAAACTTAAGCAAACTCAAGTTAAATGTTTTCCCTAGTTCTAGTTGTTAAACAAACATTTGTCAGGTTTTTGTGTATATCTATGACCTACCTAATAATATGTACAACTATTTGTGCGTAGACGAAACCAAATTACTAAAATACAGATATTATGCATTTATAAAAGTGGTATGGTACAGACTTTTCAGTATAAATGATTCCTAATTATACAATACATTAAATTGATGTATGTTAATATGTGCATTATTATGTGTAAATAATAAATAATAATTTAAATGTTGTAATATAATTTAGTATAAATTACAACTATGCCAACTATAAACTTTCTGAATAAATATATATCCTTCAATAATAGATATTATATTATTATTTTGTTAAAGAAAAACATAATTAATTTCTCAGGTAATAAATAATTTTGGCATCGTATTTTATACTTAATTAGTTATGAATACAATCCTAAGACAAATTCCTAAATAATAGCTATTGACACACACACATACACACAATATGTACAATTATACAAAATCCCTAAACAACTGTACAGCGATGGTGTTTGCATTTTATACTTATTAGAAAAGTATATAACACTGTGGACAATTTAACATTTCAATAATATACATCACTCAGGATTGGCAATTAGACTATATTATTAATTATTCCTGATGTTGTTGATTATTTCTTATGGTACCTATACTATGAGATTTGGTAAATCGGTAAGCAGTAGGATATCAGTGATAACTTATCACACACATTTTTCGATTATATATTATAGTAAGATGTTCACACAAAAGCTTGTTAGGGAAAAAAAGGAATCCACTTGAACTAATAAGAATACTTTTATCAAAATTGTCTAAAATAAAAAATACTCAATGTAAAAGCACTTGGTGTGCTTGGAGGCCAGCTTCTAAATAATCAGTTATGTAATTTTATAGTTAGACAAAAACTCATATTCACCTACACCTGGCACGTGCAACTGTTCTGTATGAAACCCTAAAGGGTCGTTTTTCTAAAATTGTCGAACAATTTCGAAACAAAAAAATTATTATTCATGCGTCATATACTACGTTATAAACTATTTAAAAGTTTTCTCTGAAACAATATCCGTCGTCCATTTTATCAACAGTTAGCTATCTACTATTGTGCGATACGTCTGTGCAGTGTGTAGTGTGAACCCATGAGGTAAATATGCATAGGACGTCCCTATATTTATATTAAACCTGGCCTGATGATAACCCAAAATTATATTATGCATTTTTCTGTGTCAACATACCTTAATATCGCTACCGCTTTTTTTTTTTTTTTTAATATTACACGATAGGTACCTATTTTTCCGATTTAAATCATCTCCAGCGGCTACCAAACACAGAACGTTCCAAGGCGATTACCCAGTACCCTACATGTACACACATAAAACGTGTACGTACAGTATTTTACGACGATTTAATAATTATTAATTCACTAACTAAATCCGCTTGCGTACAACGAAACCGACGACGGACGAGTCGAACTGGGCGAGAGTGACAGCGTAGCGGACGGCAGCGGCTGACCGACGACGGATTCGCACTGCAACACGTGCGCGTGCCGCCCGATCATCAGCCGGTCGGCGGCGAGCCACGGCGTGACGCCAGCGTGTCGCTACCTAGTGGACCGCGACCGCCGCCGGCTGTTTTCGCGCCCGTCGGTGAACAACCGACCGTTTGCCCTGTCGCCGTAGTCCACCGACAGGCGTCGCCAACATTACATGAGTCCGACAGACCGAATTTTTAAAAATTACACTCCAATGCCCGTTGATGTATTACATTTCAATAGTTATCGTATTAGAAACGTCATTCACTCGGCCACAATAATATCTCGATGAAATGACTGCAATATTGTAGTATTATATAAATTGTGAAATTCAAATAAATCGAGTTTGTTCGCCGTGTCGACAATATAAAATTATTAAGTGAGATGTCGATTGTCGAGTAATGTAAGTGACTTCAACTTTCAAGTAAAATGTTGAGTGGTAATGTAAGAGCATCAATACTTATAACACATCATACTGCAATAGAATACATTTCGTAGACAACTAGTGCTGTATACAAGTATTTCGAAAATAGAAAACAAAAATATATTATTAAAATAAACTATAACGTTATAATTGAAAATTATTTCTCACTTCAGCCGTTGGGATACAAATTAAATGAAACAAGTGGAGATCACTAGATAAGAGATAACACGTATATAAACACATAAGATTTTTTATTTCCTTTGATTGGCATCAGGATTCAGGACCCACCTAACAATTAAATATTATATTATGCAAAACGGTGGGATGATCATAATATTTTATACTCACTGTGATTATCATTCTGTAATAAATTTAATTTATTTATTAGATAGTAAAAATAGGAATCCAGTTCAGTATTTTAATGACTTTATTATCTAAAGATGAAATCTGAATCTTGTCAGCTGCTATACTTAATAAAGTTTCTCAATGCAATTATTCTCAGACTGCGACGTATTTCTATACTCAAACCAATCCAATTTCCAGTAGTTTTTTTTTGTTTTCTAAAATCATTTAAGTTTTGGTTGGTGTAAATTCAGAACCCAGTGATGAATGTATTGGTTTTACAATTATTACTTTTATTTGTATTTATTTATTTTTGATTTCCGTGTCCACTTTCGGTCTTCGGGAGCAGTAAAAATTCACTGAATTTCAACTTTGAGGGTGGTTTCTAGTGTACCAGTTCTTGTATATCAGTCATTGTTGTAAATTAGTCGTTACTCGTAATATGTTTTAATATCGAAGCTGAGTGTTACCTATATATTATATACGTCTAGGTTAGGTTATGAGAAACACAAATTGATCGTAACTCAGTCTGTCTAACGGTATTGGCTCGGTATATGTGTTTATATTATAATAATATAGTGAAATACATATTGTATAAGCGCATATATCCATTTCCGGCTGATGCTTGGTGAGTTTCCTGTGAACACCAAATCACGGCAACCACGAGCGCACACGCAGCGTGTGGTTTGTAATCTGCAGCTAGCTTAGCGTAATAATAATAACGTAAATAATACTTTAATAATATGCAATAATCCACAGGATCGATGTCGATGAGATGAGTGTAGAAATAGATTCGTAGATCTTAGAAATGAATACAACTACTGGAAGGATAATAATATTATAGTTTGACGTGGTTAACGATTATAGACTATTTTAATACATTTAATAAGCATTGTAAACCTTATTTGGACATAACTCCCCTCAAATCACGGAAAAGTTTAACAATTGAAAATTGTAAAATCTGGATCAGTTCATACGACTTATTAGTATTAACAAAAGGTGATGTATCGAACTATATTGGGGTTATTTTGAAATTATAAAAACTTGATTTTGTAATAGTTAAAAATTACAATATTTTCAAAAACGGTTTTTGAGCAGTACTTTAGGTAGGTATTTAGTTTCTTAAATTGACGGACGTGTAACTTTTATACATTAAGAAGAATGTTCCGTTGACCTGTCAACTATAACATTTTATGACTCTAAATTAAATTTCAGTGTCGGGTAATAATCCTATGTGTCCGCACCTGAACTTAATCTCAAGGAAGTATTTGTCAGAATTTTCCTGGTTAGATTAGGTTAAGACAAAAAAATGTTTTATTATAGAGCACCAACGTTGGTGAATCTATTATAGGTACGTATAATGTAATTATTACGTAGACTTGTGTACATTTGTTGAAAGTTGAACAAAAATTAGTCATAATTATAAAATTAATGTAAACTAATAGTAAGCGAAAAGAACAAACATAAAATTTTTAAAAGTCAAACTTGGAATTATATTTTGTACATTTAGCAGTAAACCTAGTTGGTATTTACCGTTGTTTTTAAAATTATATGATTCAAACATTTAAAATTAAATTATATTATTTTTGATAAAAAGGTAGTCCGTAGTATAATAAATAAGGTAAATAAGGTAAATGAAAATATTATTTTAGAATGAGAAAACTACTTTAAATGCACATATTTTTATACTCTGTTTAATTGTTTTGTTTTTAAATAGTACACAAATATTTATTTAATTTTTATTTATAATATACCGCTAAAAAGAAAAAAAAATATTATTCTAATTTCATAATATTTCTCGTCAGCTAGTTTTCTTACTGTTGAAACGTTTTATAAAAAAAAGTATATTTTCCTAAACCACACATAGCTTTATTTCAATTTTTTTATCTTCTTGGTATATGGTAGTGAAAGGATTCAAGGATTGTATGTAGATTTGGTAAATAATACGGTTAATGGAATTAGTTTAACAAACTAATTGTTAAAATATTAAAAAACCAGAATGAAAATAAGTTTGAAATGCTTTAATACCTTAAATGTCATCGATGTTTGTATCGATTATCAATATTATTATATTATATAACAAAATATTATACATTTTTTATTTATTGTTTGTGTAATAACTGCGCGTGACTGGTAAACCAGAGAGGACAATTTAGAATTATATTTATTATTATTATATTTTTTAAAATTAAATATATAAAAGTCCAAGTAGTTATTACTTATACTGTATAGATCTTCAATAAATAATAATTAATAGTAAATTGAAAATACTGTAAGATACAAAAAATTTATTTTGTAGATTTGGGCATTTTATTTAAATTAAACCCAACAATCATTTACATAATCGATGATTTTAAAATTATGAGATAAATTTAAAGCTTTAAACCAATAAAATAGTTAAATTATGTATTATTTTGCCAAAAAGAAAATTTATATAGGGACTTGCAAAATATTATTTTTATTAGGTAATTAATTTATGGCTACGCATAGATACTTATCTGCACATCAGGAAAATAAAATTTAATATTGTATGTAGTTGAATTATAATGATCTTATTATTTTAGAATAATAAGTGTAAAATTTTGTTATTTTAAATATTAATCCATTTTTTCCAAATAAGAGTTTTTTTTAAAACTTTATTATGTAATTTTTAAAAGTATTGATTAAGGAGAATAATTATTGAACTGTTAACTCAGTTCGTTGTAAATGTTTTAATTTTGACTCATATATATATAGAACAATTATTTGATTCATTATTCGCATGTATTCATCAAAGAAATCATACAATATTCGGTATACTATACTAAACCCATATTGTTTAGAAATTATTTCTCATTTAAACTTATAATTTATGTTTGTTATGATTATTTTGAATTTACCTCCAACTCATATTAATATTTTTAACCAAATAAAACTAGTAATTATTATAGTTTCCGTAAGTAATCATTCGTAAGTATCATTTTGTAAAATGATAAATTGTGGTAATTTAGATAACGTAAGACTTTAACTGTTTGACTGGTGATACGCATAAAATAAGATAGAAATACGTACCTTTAAAGTTAAGACACCAAGCAATCTAATAACTATAGTGAAGGTTTAGATGTTTGGACATTAATTCTTATAGTTGGATTAGTAAGATTAAACTAGCTATCAAATATAATTAGATACCAACTAAACAAACGGCTTAACTTTGATTGAATTAAATGAGATACTATTATTTATTTTTGGCTAAATTCAATTTGGCTGTACATTTATTTCATATCTCTAATTATACTATTTACTACCAATATGTAGTGCAATACTATATAGGAACTAGAAAATAATTTACTATAGATTTAAGGCAACAAGTACCTACCTAGAGCAATTCAGTTATTATGAAATCATTAAGTAGGTATTGTATTATTGTAATATGATCATTTTAATAACACACGCGATATTTGTATTTACAGTTAATCTATAATTTTAAGGTTATATCGTATAGGTTCATGCATTTTTAGTTATTTTTATTTTTTTCTTAAACTTCAAGTATTGAAAAATCTCAATATTAGTTCACATTCAACGAAAAATGGCATTGATTAAGATATAGCTATCTAATTTGTCATGGATTTATATTGGATTAAATAAATATTTTTACGTTTATAATGATAAGAACCTAAGTAATTTAACTGAATGTAACGTATAATACTTGTTTTTGCATATTAGAAAACCACATTGAGCTACTCGAGTTTGTTAAATTATCGATCTACAACCAGAAGTTTGAAAAACTTTGTCATAACATTTCAAATGAAAGTTTTTGAGTTGACATTACATACAAAACTATATTTTGTGTTGAATTTTTAATTTCGAAACTACAATATAATAACTTTAGAACATTTATTTCGACTAATCTGCTGAGTCTGAGGTCATTTTTTTGTTTGTATTATCTCGAATTATTTAATACTATAGGTAGTGCAATGGTTCTCAAATTGATATATCTTAGTACAAGCTACGTAATTTTCAAGTACCGATCACTCGAAAGAAAAATTGTACTATAGAAATAAAAATCTAGAAATTAGTGAACTTAAGCATTAATTAGTATAACATGATTAAATAAAAAGGTATGATCATACTATGTTATTGGGATGAGTTCTATACCATACTTATTGTATAAATAATTATACCATGGGGACTGGAGAGGTAAATAAGATCGTTTGAAGTTGAAATGTAGTAAAAAAAATTAATACCATAGAACCTCTTCATGAAGATTCGTTTTCGGTATTCTAAGAAGTTCTACAAACATTGTAATACATTAATTGTTAGTTATATTATGTTTAAATACATCTAACTGTGCATTATTGATAACTATTTACTATCTAAGACAAAGTTTTTAATACATTTTTGCCGTTTGAACCCAAAAACAGTCGGAGAGTAACTATAGGATCTCTTCGTAAGAATTTCTTTTCAATGTTTTAAGAAGTTTTATATACAGTATACACTGTAATACTTTAACTGTAAATTATATGTTTCAATACGTCTAACTGTGTAGTATCGATAACTATTTACTGTCTACAAAAAAAGTTTTTTATAAACTTTTGCAGTTTGAACTCGAAAACAGTTGGAAAGTAATTTTGTATGCTACGTGTTCCATGAAATGGAACGTTTACTCAAGTTAAAAATGTTTTTTGTAGGATTAATAGCTTTGACATCAAAGATACTTTGTATGCTTTCCCCAGTGTATTATACTTTTAAATCAGTGTTAGGTTATAATAATATTAAAAATATAACATTGCATATTTAATTCAATTTTACTTATTATGATGCTTGTTAATTATTACCTACATTTTTTTTTTACAAATATGTTAAAAAATAAGTATCATACTTACTAACGTTGTTTGTTTGAAAAACATGATCAGATTATACTCATTATAATATATGTCCTCTGAATGCTAATTCTCATATTATAATATTTATGAAGCTGTTTTGAAAGTACTTAAATGATGAATATATTTTCCAAATTATATGAATGGTAGATCATGGTTTAATTTTAAATATTTATGATATTAGACACATTGTATGCACATGCCATTAAAATACAAAAATTGAAATGGTATTTAGATAAATTAAATAAACATTCATGGACTGTGGACAATTAGCTGAAACTGGAATTTGTATCATGTTATGATTGTGTACATGTGTTAATTAATATTAATAAATAATAATTTATATAGGTACTACTTAGTGTACAATGGTGCCGAAAATGGCTACATCTACAAACAGCTATTTAATGTGGATCTAAAAACAAGTGTACAACATGTGTTTTACGTCTACTATAATATTCTTAAAATTAATTAACTTAGTTTCACCTAGGTATAGGATCACTTGATTATACACTGTTTGCAGTTGATATTAGTATAACATGTATGCATTAATTTTATTTATACTTATATAGTTATATATAGTTACCTATTTAATACGCCGGATGAAATTTAAAGTGAAACACAATTTTTCTTTGGGTTCATAAATAATATAACATAACTATCAAAGTTATAACACATGATTACATTTTAACCTTGATCTTGTGCTGTAATAATTCAGACTTAGTCAACGCTAATAACCTTGCTCATGATGCATATTTATAAAAATAAAAACATCTCCAAACAATTTTTTTTTCTATTGATCTTAAGCATCGGTAACTTTGGACATTAGAATTGTGTAGGGGGGTTACGGTTGCTTGAGAAACACTTTAGATTCGTCACTAATAACCTGGGTGGTCACCCATCTGAGAATTAGCGACGTAGGCCGATGCTTGAACTCAGAACCCATTTGTTTCCAACTGAAGCTAACCATTAAAATACACCAGACACCCACTATAAAATTAATTATATCTTTAATGTAGTTTGTATATCGTAAAAAATTGAATTATAATATGTAGTATGTAAAAACAAATTCAAATATACTGAAAAAGTTACTGCGTGCAATTATTTGTCATTCATTTCAAGTTGTACTGGTCTTATGGTAAGGTATCTAGATTCTAAAATGTATTTATCAAATAAGTATTAATACGGCAGATTAATTTGTTGAAGACTATAATACCTATCAAAATAAAACAAGAAGCTCATTAGATTTAATAGTTTTATTTTAATAATAATTACCTAAGTACATACTCATGTTACCATACATATTCAAAAAAATATATACATATATGTTGGTAATATTATGTTTATAAGCTATTATCATATCTACTTTTTTTTTTTTAAGTTGCATGGTTTACTATGATTATACGAAGATCGTTCGAACTAATATACAGAAGAAAATTATTGTTTCTATACAATTTTGCCAAATTATAATAATATATAATTATTTGTTTTTGTTTTTAATATTAAATATTACGCTATTTATTTTACTGAATTTATTATTAAAAAAGCCATGCACATATTATCTCGATTAGAGTTTCTCTATCAAAGTTTATTTGAAAATACGATATACATATAGGTACAATAAGTTCATGCACTGTTATCTAATGTTAATACTGTTATAAAATGATTGAAATTTCCTATGTTTCGGTTGTTTTTGTTTTTAACTTCACTGAATTCGCATTTAGCACTCAATTCAATTTTACCGTTGGTCTGTTGTCACTGGCCACTCCAATCATTTTATTATAACGCTGCAGTTAAGCAAATCCATCATAATACACTTATATTCAGTATCTATTTTACTATAATATTGATCGTGTATATTATAATGAATAATGTTGAGCGATCATTTTTAATAATATGCGGTATCTACATAATATGTATCACTACTTTACCAAGGCGCACTTGGATTTTCCAAACCTGGACGAATATGTTTAATCAGCTATACTTTTATAAATTGAAATACAATACATTCTATATCAATTATAAACTTCTTAGATTCGTATACAATTTTAGGTATTTCTACGAAAAATTCCTTAACAATTTAATAACATAGGTAATCAATGTGCACCCTACCTTATGTGCGTAAACATCTTGAAATGTAGGTACTTCGCATTTTCTCCAGGCTCTGTGTGATATATAACCTTCTGATTCGAGACTAGTTTCACCGAAATGCACTGCATTATCTTATACCTACCTACTTATAAAATATGATCTCGCAGATGACGGTAACCCGAAGACGGTTATAATATTGAAATAGTTGTCTCACTGTAAGACACTTAATAATATAATATATTTGTGGACTCACGGACGTCGAAGAGAAAACGGTTCGATTGAACATAATATAATCATCTGATAATCACGACCGGATTTCGGAAATAGTCGAACATGGAGAAAACAGATCGTTATCACAAGACCATAATAGACCGCATACTACTAGACAAGCAATGAGCGAACGTTACAATCGTTACAACTTGAAGGGTTATTGGTGTTTACTTATTTGTTCAATATGTATGGTAGTGAGGTACCCTTTGTATATTGTCGTCAAGACAAACTACATCACTGTACTTTTTCGTCACGACGGGTAGGTACATCACTGCAAGCAGTTTTTACGCCACTCGCAATGATGTAATTATACACAGTCCTTGTCTAGTAGTATAACGTATAAGTCCTATATACATATAAGACCGACCGAAAATATCTTGGTGATCCGCGGCTGGTCCTCGAGTATTCTTTACATCGCAGTCCATAGAAACATAATAGAGCAAAATAAATCGCTAACTGTGATAATAAGTGAAGCTACCATCCACCATTTAAAAATAGTCCAATAGGGGCTTATCACACCTAATTAATATTATCTCATAAACAAGAGGGATAACGAACATTGGCCTCGATTAAAATGACGGCCAATAGCTTCAACCAATAACACAAGTGCTGTATCGCAGTTAGCAATCTATAGTTTATTCTATATATCTTTGCTTTACAATGTTTACATAAATAAATATGTGGACCGACACCGACGAGGTCGAGTTTAATGTGGTTGTCTGCGTACAAATGGCCACAGGTCTTACGGTCGATAATCCCCATGGCATTCTTGTTTGAAACAGTTATCGACGAACTCATGGGAGGTTCTAAACAAACGTGGTCCAATATAGCACATATTTGTAACGGTGCTCTTCGCAATATTTTGGGTTCGTCAGTCTTATGTGAAACGATTGTAAGGTCATTTACCGTCCAATTCTTGATCAGACCATCCATTTTGGCAAATTATTTTTCGCTTTCATATGTATCGTACTATCGTTTAATATCTTTTGTGTTTAAGAGCTGTGTAGAGCGACGAAATTTCAGCCGAGAGTTCAAAAACTCTGATCTACAACCAACCGATAACTTGTCGTACGCGAGTGCATATTAAAATATAGTGCTTAGTCGTATTAGAGTCTTGAACATCAATGGGACTGATAGGTAAGATGCTGTAAAATGTCGTCTTCATTATTCTAGGGCTCTTAGAATTTATTGTTTCATATGACACGACGGAGTCATTTAGAAATTAGAAAAATTAGGATTTATTGTACTTAGATATTATTATAAGTTGGCGGATTTGAAAATTTCTAGTTATATCCCGGTAAAATAATTAAGTTCAACAAGTGTTTTAAACAGAATTAACATGTTATCATGTAAATATCGAGTATAGTTGTTATACATTATCCCTGGTTTATTTATGAACAAGTGACTATTTCGCGCATTTTGGTGCAATGTAACTTTTTTTTTTTTTTTTTTCGGTTTAACCGACGACGCCGCGGGAACAGCTTTCGCATTACTTCCGCGGGTGCAATGTAACTGTAATACGCAAATATAACCATTTGGTTCACGAAACACCCAATTCGGTTTTACGTTTCTAAAATAATATGCTAAGCACGTATAGAAATACCAGAATGACCCTAATTATATGAAAATCAATATGTTTAAATATACATTTGTCAACAATAATATATGAATAAATTCCTATTTATAATAACATAAATCTATTAAAACCAATCATGAGCGAATTTTTCTTAACTCTAGAAACAGGTAATTTTGATCTTATTTTATTGAATATTTAAAAAAAAAAATTAAAATAAAAAAAAAATATAAGTTAGGTATTCATGTTGTAAAAAAACTAACACCGGTGACTGGTCGCATTGGTCTGAAATTTAAATTAATTTTGTTGTACCTAATTGGGGATTTTTCCTGCTGATATTGCTAACTAATAATAATCCAAGCCCTAAGGAAATAAGTTAATTTTTTGAAATTAGGTTTTCGTCCGTATTATAACAAAACAATTAATTTTTTTCCATTTTAGCAATAAAATAATATATTATTTAGTATCATAACTGACATGTGATGATGAAAAACGTACTATAATCAGTTGTTATTGATTTATACACAATATATATTATTTTATTAAAATTAACAGTGAATCATATGACTTGGTTAGAATTTTAATATTTTCTTGAAGTCTACGGTTCATGATTAATGCAAAACGCACTATTTTCATCGACAAAATAATGTTAAAATAAAATATTTCTAAATTATTCACGGCATATCTTAAATATGAATAATATTAAATAAAAAATCCTATTATTTTTTCTTAAATTTTCATATTTAAAGCGAAAATAAAATAACTTAAACACTTTTAAAACGATGGCACCAAAATGTATTATAATATTAAATAAACACTACAAAAATAAAATAAAACAATGTCAAAATTAACTATAGTGGAGTTTCCAACATTTTTCGGGATAAGTGCCACTTTCTTTTACTCATTAAAACTTGAATATAATCTTCTAAACTATTATTAACTATAGTCATTCAAAATTCGATTCTTAATTATTATATTATAATTAATTCTCAGAAAAACATTGAGCTTGAGATACTTAATATGAAATTAAAAAAAAATGTATACTGTGATTAAAAATGAATAAATAATTTTTATTTAATAATGTTATTTGTTATGACTTGCAGCTTAATATGTGGAAAAAATATTTCTAAAATCAGAAGTAAGTTTGAGATTATTATTAGCGTTTAGTGTTCATATAATCACCTTGTATGTACAAAAAATAGTACTTTACCCATGTATGATTCAAAATATTATAATAATTGTTGTAATCACGGATTCAACTAAAACGAGGACAATATTATTTGCTTTAATCGGGTCGATACATTTTGATCAAAAAGTTCTGCTCTATTTTACACACACACACACACACACACACACACACACACACGCACACAAACATTTCATTTTTCTCATCACTTAAATTTGATATTTATTAGAATTTCGTAAGTATAAAGTTAAAGCTGTTATAGATATTTTTAAATAAAGCATTCATAATCATGCATAGGAAAAATATAAATATATGCACCCATATCATGATAACCCTTTTTTTTTTTATTATGTGTGGTATACTTTGGGAGTACAAATCTTAACCGAAGTCTTGTTGAAAACACAATTGTTAAACCGTGTTCCTATAAAATATTAAGAATATTAGGTAAATTATATTTATTATTGTTTTGCTGAACAATTTTTTCACGTTTATGACATTGTCTACTGAATGTATAGTTTTTTTTCGACACTCTTAATAATGTAAGCTGACTTGTATAAAATAATAGTCTTTAGATTAGTACAAATTGTTCCATTATTGTTGTTCATGGAGTGAAGTGGAATTGGAAAGTTTTCAATAAAAAGTGACCAAAAGTTTAGAATAACTTCTCAATCCATATCCAAAATAATTTACAACATACATATATATGCAGCATAATCAGAAGAAAAGAATTAATTGTAATTTAAAATCAAAACTTTTTATCCTTAACAAACTTATTTTGGAAATTGAATGAACACTTTTATTATTGTTTAACTTATCAATTAAAAGAAAATTATTTATTTGGACACATTTTATAATGTATGTAATATATTGTATTGCATTAAACTTATTGTCATTATAATTATTTAAAAAATAAGAAATATTTAAACGAAATCAAATCAAACGTTTTATTTATGTATTTATCATGATTATAAATGTTGATCACTTAATGTTTTACTTTAACGATTATAAATTGTTATATATAAATAATCCTAATCAAGCATAATATTATAAAAACACACATTTAATGTCTTTAGTATGACGAAAATGTGTTTCAAATTTAACACACTCCAGATCAGTTGCTTCAATGCACATATTGGTGGTGTCGCGCATGTTGTAATTCGCCAGTTTATGATATTGTAATGATGAGAACCGTCAGTGCAGCAATTGATTTTTATTGTAATATGCATAAATTAAATAGATATATATAATATATCGTTTATCATAATATTAATATCGAACTATAATACCATGGATTCCAAACATATTATGTATTGATTACTTTATATCAAATGTATAATAATAATCCTTCTTTAAGCTACATAAATACATATTAAGTACAAGTGTACTGCCAGGTAATCGGTAAAATAAAATAACTACAATACACATTTTATTTCAACACAGTAGGTTAAATTTTGCTTATTATAACTATGTGTTTACTGTCTTGTCTAATTTAATTTAAAAATTATCTGATGTTATCCCATTTGGTATTAATCTATTACTGATACATTGTATCAGATACAGAAAAATATGTTGTATAGGTACACATAACAATATAGGTATACACCCAATTTGGTTTATATGCGAAAGGGTACACATTTGAAATCTGAAATTTACACTGCACAGATCTGGATGAATGTATTCAACTAAATAACTATAACACATTTACTCAGTTGCTACGAACAAACAAAAATCACCTTAATAATTAATTGAACAAATGCCAATTATAGCCAGCCAATAGAAACTATTTATCTGCACACATTTTTTTACAGTGCTGTTCACATCAATTGTATGTATCCTTGGGACCCCATTATATTATCGGGCATTATGCCTTTATCATCATGGCTTTATTTAAAATTTAAAATTTCTTTATGCAATGTCAATTTATTATAAGTTAGTGTTTAGCAGTTAATAAAAATACAGCTAAATCCATTTAAGTAGGCACATAGTTAATTTTCCAAGCACAAGATACATTTACTCTGATTGATTTCTTATAAAATAGGTCAACTAAATTAAAATGATGAGAATAATAGTGTTTAAAAGTTGGCACTTAATTTTAGCCCTCCCGAAAAGCATATTATTACGTATTGTAATGTATATTTTGAAATAAATAAAATATAACACAATAAAAAATGTAATTTAAGCCTTAATTAAATAATAATACCGAAAATAAATAAAAGTATAAAACACATTTTAATAAAAAATGAATATTTTTTAGGAATTAACAATTAAGAAGTCGAAAATACGAGTTTGAAATGTGCATAAACTATGTCGGTTAATTATAATAACTAGTATTTTTTCAAAATATATCATAGGTAATGTATAAAATGTGTAAATCACTCAGCAATATTTTGTTTCAAATATATTCTATATCAATATATTATTTTGTATTTTTTTTGTTTTGTCGTATAAATTATTCATTTTACGATTGATAGAAAATTACAAACCAATACTAAAAAACAAATATTTACCGAATTCCATAATTTTTTTTTTTCATCGGGATTGTTATTTAGATAAACATACAAACACACACACTCATGTTAGTAAAATAATATTAAAAATTGAAATCCAATAAATGTAGTACAAAAAATGTACTTTATTACATTTATATTTAAATGGTTTATAATAACGTAGGTGTATAAAACATGAAGTACAAATTAAAAATTATTATTTAATTAACTATACATAATTTTTAAAATGTTCTGTACGTTATATTTGTGTTGGTTGAAATATCTATCTTTGAAATTTCAACTAGGTAGATCTAACATTATTCAGCTATCTTACAAAAAATTAGTAACTTGTAGTCACTTTGTGGTCAATTCTGGCTCCTTTTATTTTTTACATGTAAATATGTACAAAATCAAAAGGAAATAAAGTTATAACTGTGGAAACCTTTTTGGATTTTAAATTGTAATAGATCATTAGCTTAAATTAAACATATCCATGTGTAATGGAACTATTAAAATAAAAACTTATGTTATTATAACTTGGTTTGTGTTTAGTGAAATTTATATTTATACACCTATTAATTTTTTTATAAATACAATGACTTATAGTAATTTACAATATTCTTGTTAAATATACGGAGTGATTCAGCGAGAATGTTCAAATGTTCACCACTATTTTTTCCACTAATAATACATTTATTAAAACTCTGATATATGTAATTTCACTCAGAGATCATTTTTTTAAATTCTTTTACTATTTTTCTGTACTATTTAATGAATATCCTGCTGAATACAAACTTTTGCTTTAAAATAATAATAATCCTCCTTTTTTACTGTAAATTAATTAGAGGAACTTTTTATTGAAAATGATCATGCACTTAATTTAAAATTTAAATGTGTAGTTCTCTGTTATTAAAATGTCTGTTCTAAGGATAATAGTAATTAAAAATGGGTTTAAAAAAAAAATAAAATAGAATATTGAAAATTGCAGGATCTAGTATTTATTATACTGTAGTGACATTTTTCCAAATTAATAATATTAATCCTTAAAATGTGTAAACCACCATAGTATCCATATCTTACAAACCCATTATCAAGGACCTATTATCCATAGAGTACTATACAATGTTAAAAACTCAAAAAATACTTATACGTATTTACATTTTAGATACCTACGTTAATATTTTCAGAAACATTATTTATTTTATAGTCCACAATAAAAAAAAACAGGGGTCCTATTTGGAAAACAGAAGTTAGTATTTTCACAAAACACTCCTTAAGCAGAATACAAATATCTATAAAAAAATTAAAAATTGGAATTCTAACTATTAATTATATTTATTTTGAAAATTTTAAAAGTCAGATTTTGAATGAATTTGTTATTGTTAAATAAGGGACAGCACTATGCTTGTAAGTAAATCGTTTTTAAACATAACTATAACGATAAAATAGTGTAATACTCGTATAGATTGTTTAAGTCTTATGATATCTGCAACAGCAAAATATGATGAAGTAACATTTGTAATATATTTATTGAAAAATAACAATAATCTTAGGTACAAGTAACAATGAATAACCTATATAAAATTGCATAATGTAACTATACATTTTTGAATTTTCTAAGATATTTTCTATCTAGAAACACAATATAAATGATAATACTTTTACAAGCGCTAAGAGAAAATATTTAAATGAATAAAGACAAGAGAACAATGAAGGGATAAAATTGAACAAAAAGATAAGGAAAAATGTTAGCAATAAAAGTCGTTTTAAATCACAAATAATTCATAAAATTTTTATTATTTTCATAATTCATTAAAATGGGTGACAAAGTCTATACAGGAATTCCTTAAATCAGAATTTCAAGAAATTTATTGATTCAAATAAAATATAAATAAATATTTTTTATCATATAGTTTTTAAATATTAATCAATTCATATTAATATAATATGTGTTTTGATAATATATACAATTACCCCTACTGGATGGATGAGAATGAGATAAATATGATTTACTTCTATACATGCAAATAGCTTGATAATATAAGCTAATAAGTTCCATTTGAATGTTATGAACTTAAAAATAACATTATCATTTATACGAATAGAATCTTATTTAAATATATATATTTTAATTAAAACCAAGTTAAATTATGTACACAATCATTTTTTTTATCGTTTTGATGTTTTCCGTAGCAGTCAATTGCATCAATAATAAAAATAATAATAAATATATAATTAGTATAATTTATTATTTGTTATCCAAATATATAAATATATAATACATGAATTGTCAATATGCTTTAAAGTTAAATTTAATCATATCACTATTTTAAAGTACTTTTAAATTAAATTAATTCCACTGAAATTGTAATTCAATAATTTTACCATAAGACTAACCTAACCTAACCAAATTACTTACTAAATTTGCTATCTTTAATATTGTATTACTTTAAGTGCATTTCATACTGTTGGCATTGAAACAACTGAGTATAAAAATTAATTTGAGATTGTGGAATTTTTTGTTAAAGAGTAGGTATATCGCCGTTAATACTGGCTACTTAGCTACATTCTGTTCTCAGACAGCCATTTAGTTAACTGGTTAACAAAAATAGTACTATAATATAGTTTTTCTCATTTGGTCATAATATTATGGACATTTCAGCTGTATATTATATTATAATTTATAAATAATCTTATTATTTATAAATTCGACTAAATGCCGTAATGAGTACAACTATTATGTTTTTTAAATAACGTTTTTATATTCATCCAACAGCTCTGATTTGTTCCTCGATGAAAAAAGGATTCCATGAACAATCATTATAAAAATAACCATTGACGTCTATAAAATTTCTTGAATTCTGAGCAAGTGCCGTGATGTATTATGTACCTTCAGTTTACGCGTGGACGGTTTAAGTTAATATTTTTGAAAGGAAACTCTTCCTGGAGTATTTTCCCAGTAAATTCAGTATAATTCTTATAATATATAATTTGTGTATAAAATGTAATGATGACTTAGTAAATTCAATACTATGTTGTCATATTTACAAAATATAGAAAAAACTACTGCACTATAATATTATAGGTATGATATTATATTGTTGTAATAAGTTATAAAAGTATGCGTAATGAAACTAAGAATTTTTAAAATTACGCACGTTCGATGGAATGAAATATCACAAATTAAGTTACCACTTGGATACCTGCAGCGAACTCTTCAAAGATTCTAGAAAACACCCGTTCTAACCTACCCAGCCATAAAATACAACGATGAGATTTTATCCTATTATGCGAAAAAAATCTCACGCCCGAATAGACAGTACACAAATATTACTTTCTTTGTAGATACTACTCTTCAGTTGTGAATAAAATACGACAATACAATAGCGTAAAATTTTTATTATTTTACACACTTTAATAAATGAATTAGAAAATATAAACTCGCAAGTACTGAGTGCAGTTCATTATTTTAGCGGACTGTAAATTCATACCGAGAATAATAGGTAAATCATATTTTATTTATTAAGTATAATAATGTAATATACGTATAGGATAACTGTCGAGTACGCCGGATGCAATTCGTGAAATGTAATGAACGGCTGCAGCTTCACTGTTGCACACTATACGGTCACTACCCAGTATTTTACTGTGAAAACTCTGCATACAATATGGGCATTGTGTTGTCTGACAGGTACATGAATGTCCTCCCCTTCAAACTTAAAATAGTGTTCATTTTTCGTTGCATGGTTAATTAACCTCACGCTGGCTTGCTGTTTATTTTCAAATTAATAAAATTCTGTTTCCCAGGAAAATTTTCCTAATATCCTTGATAATATGATGCTTAATAAATATAATAATCCTTTGAGTTGTGTCCAAAATGTCAGAAATGTATTAGTTAAGTTATGTCGTTCTAGAGTGTCCGCTGTCAGTGGTTGAAACCTTTTAAAGACATTACGGAACGAAGGTAGTTTGGAATCTAGAGACCCCACTGGAAGTCTTAATTAATCTTTTTACTCGTCAATCATGATTTAACTTTTCTTAGAGGTACCTAATGTGTGGTGTAATGGAACTATTAAAATAAAAACTTATATTATTATAACTTGGATTGTGTGCATAGTGAAATTTATATTTTTACACCTATTATTATTTTTATAAATATAATTACTAATAGTTTATAGTCATATTTATCAATTGTCCTCTTCCAGACAGTCAAAATACAAAAATAGAATTGGGTAAATGATAATAATCGTTTGAATAATGAATAAAATACTTCTATTATGTTTTTATCTGTACATAACATCCATTAAATTGCAATTGTATTACTTTTACATTCATTTTTACATCATCGACATTGTTATTAAAATTAATTTAACGTTAATATGGAGCTTATGATAATACACAATTTAAGTCTAGCTGAATAATATATTAATTCTGAATGCTGAACTGTATCAGGTATCTAAAAAGTCAAAGTTCCCATGTATCGAAATGCAGTGTTATATGTGTACATAAAATGACTGTCATTCATTATTATAAAAGTAGACCAGGTAAATCACTCTGTAGGTATATAATATTTATAAATATTAATTATTATGTCCACTATGTTATAATTTGTAATAGTATAAAATTAAAATATAAATACATTTTCTTTACGGAGAGCCAACACTGTTACGAAATTCAAATTTATGGGTAATATATTACTAGGTTTGTTGCCGGTTTCGGTTTTTCAATTTTAAAGTGACGCATGTACCAACACATTTTAATTATTTAGAAAAAAAACTTAACAATAGAAGACACAGATGTAGATACCCAATATATCTATTCATTTGACATTGGATTAATTAAATATCGATCCAGAGACCAGAGCCCAGCTCACTGTGTTGTCACTTGGTCCTATAAAATGTAGTCTTTCATTTGATGCGAATCGTAGCAAAGATTTTATGTGTTCCATTATAGTCAAACTGAAAAATTGCTTAAATTTGTTTTTTAAATTAAAAATTGATTATGATCCCTCATCTTTTTAATGTTTTTCTATAAACATTATTGTAAAATAATAATTTTTTATTCAAATGTTCAACTATAAAATAATTAAGCCTGTATTTTTTGATTGGAGTTATATCGTATTATAATATGAATATATAATAATAATTTTGCGCAATGCATGTCTATAATAATTTCTAAAGCTAAATTGACAATAATATAAAACATACCTAGGTCATAGGATATTTAAGATAATTATTAGAACTTCTTAATGAAACAAGGATGGTGGAGTACTTGAGTTAGGTATTTGCTCAAAAGCTCATTGTAAATGTTTATTAATTATGGAGAAAATTATTGAGAACAGAATGTCGAATATAATATGATGAGATATTTAATACCTTAATACTGGCTACTGTTAACTACAGTATAATAACAATATAATCTGATTACTGCACATTTTGGTGTGTATGAAATGTATCAATTTAGTATTATATTAAAAGTGTTATTTTTACTTATACTAGGATAACGAATATAGATCAAAAACTGACACCAGGACATATGGAAGGTATTTACATGTAATAATATGTTATTATCTAAGATATATTTTATACATATGTACTGTATAAATAACGATTAGTATTGAGGGTGGTAAAAAATAATTAAATTATACCTTTAGTCATTCCATTATGACTTTTAGTTAGGGCCTCTCTCCATATAGGCTACCGCTAAAATATTTCATATCACGTATTTGGTTCGACTAGTCTTAACTGGTCGAAAAATATATGGTTTATAGAACTAACCACAGTCGATACATGACGTAGAATTTCAGCTTTTCATAAATCAAAAACTATTTTGTTGATTAGTTTGGAAATTGAACACGCGTACGCGCATGAATAAAATTTAATTATCCAAGTTTTGTGTTTTATTGTTTTCAATCTTTAGCTAAACTTACAAAAAGTAGATGTCTATAAAAGGGAAGAAACAACAATGTTCACAACTAACGCCATCCAATTAGATAGTTTCTGTATAAATATGATATTATCGAGATTTTTAATACAAATTTACCCTTTATTTTGAGGGTAAGAAATAATCGATAGATTTTCTGTAAAATGCTGCTGGTTCTTCGTGTGTTAAACTTGACCAAAGAGAGCGTCTCGCCAATTACAGAATGAAAAGAACTATCTATCTGAAATGATATACTATTTTAATTGAATTACTTGATTATTGAAGAAAGGCAGAGACATATTATTGATAGAATATTTGAGCCTGATTTTCAGAGCCACAATGATTTATTACGAAATAAATGCTACATGCAATCGTGTTTTATTTTTTTAACTGAAAACGTGATTTATATATTTTACTAATAAATAAATAATTTTTTTAATGATTTTTGGAGTACGGTTGTTTATCACTTTTCAAAATAATAGATCTAATTGTCCATCCTAACAATGCCTTTCTTTATGTGACATGTGCATTAGCATTTTTTAATTTTAAAATGTATGTATCGAGGATACCAGTCATTTATTGATTATTATTTGGTTAAAAATACTATCGGAGATTAATGAATTCCCGTATTTGATTAGTAAATTATTATAATTATTATTTTTTTTTATTACAAAAACGCCCTCGATAACGTGATCATTGGCTTGTTTTACATATGTCTAAATTAATAAATTTACTCCTTTTTTTTATGTAATAAAATTTCTTTATTATAGAAGTGTGAAACACGAATAAAATAATAACATTTTTGATATTTTTACTTATTATTGGTTTTTATATTAAAATTGTTGGACAGTACATAATTCGATTTCGTATATATAATATTCTGTTGTAATAATTACAGTAAATATGAATAAAAATTGTTTTTATATTATGTCATATTTAAATACGATTATATTATGTATTTCAGCTTAGGTAGAATATTCATTGAAAGCAATATTTCTGAACAAATCCATGATCATACACTAGGTTTTTTTTTACAGAAGTATAATTTTCTTTTATTGAGAATTTGTCGAACGAAATAAGGGTGAGTTGTGCAATTATGTATATATCAAAATGTATATAATAATCATGTACGTTTATGTGAGGGTTAAATCTCGATGGTGTGGTAGTTTCAAGGATATTTCTAAAAGGAAAAGTTATACGACTCGCACTATAAACAGGTATGTGCTCTACAGAGTGAATTCGCACTTCCCCCTTGTTAACATCTGAATACTGTAGATTTGTCGAACAAATAACACTGAATCACATTGTATACAAATCAGTGTCATATGTACACATACACATGAATACTATACTTACTTCACTGAGGACACTTAGTTAAATTATTTTATTTTTGTTGCTGTTTATTTCCATCCTTGGTTAAAAGGATTCATTTAAACCACAATATTCAAGAAATTGAATAAAGACAAAGTTGATAATATAAAGATTCGGTAACATATGTGGGATAACGTATTTACAAATAAATGTTATGCGACACAACAACTATAATATATTTTTATAGTATTCTTCTATAACTATTGTATTAGAAAACAAAACAAAAAAAATAAACATTATTTCTATTTCACATTCTGTATATTATTATATGTACATTTTATTATATTCAAAACGGAAAGATAATGACTGACTTAAAATTGTGTTAAATTTGTTCAGCTGAATCTACATAACATAATATTTACAACTTAATGTTTGGTTTTTCCTTTATAAAAATAAGTTAAAGTGAATGCATAAATTGAATTCTTACGAGATATTATGTAAATAAATATTTTATAATATTAATAACATTAAATTGTTATAATATTAATAAATAAACCATTACTATTTGGAACCTACTATACCTATATAACATTTTGTTATTGACAATGGTGTTTATATTTTTCTTTTGATAATATTACGGCCTAGGGGTAGCTCTTTTTGGTGATTACATTAAAATATTTAATCATATTTAAATGCGAAAGGTAATATTAAAATGTAGATAAAATATTTTATTAAAATAACAAAATAATGTATGTCATAAATAATTAATTATGAATTATTATTACATTTAATTTTCATTTAATTTTCTACGAAATTTTGCTTGTGCCGCTACAACAATTTCAATATTTTAATATGGTGCTTATTAATTGCTTTGAAAACCAATGAATAGTCCAAATAATACAATATTTAATAATATGTTCATGATTCTTTATTAGTATTTATAGTACGAAAAATGTTAATCTAATAATATAATTTTGTTACACAATATAGTAGGTATAAAATATACATGCAGTACATATTATTACACTTATTTTCATACTTTTGTTGTTGTGATTTTTCGAATTATTTAAAAAATTTATAGATATAGAACACTTTCGAGGTACACAAGCGGCTAGACTCTATCACATAATATATTGTAGACATTAATATTTTTACACCTGATTATTATAATAGTATATTTACAGATATAATTATTTATAATTTATTGGGAGTCAAGTATTAAGGTGCTATTAGGCACTTTTACCTGCATAATATGGCTTTGATAAAATAAAAGATAAATACTGTTTCACATTTTTAAGAAATTTTAAGTCATTAAGATTAGTATATATCAATACAATAGACATTATGTAGTTATCAAATTTGAAGTTCTTAGGATACATGAACTAGAAAATATAGCAATATTTACAACGAATGCACGATGTTAATACAATACTTACAATTTACATATGTATGATTTGTAGTAATATGCAGATTTGAGAAAAACTGTAATAAAATTCTAATTTTAAATGATTGTTGTACTAGCTAACCATTTTGAGTGGAGCAATAAATGTACTGATTTTACAATGATGTGTGTTTTTTAGTTGTTTTTTTTTAATTAAAAATATTATTCATGGGGACTTGAAACTTTACATTTTTTTGAACAACCATTATTACATTTTATACGAAGAATGACATATTTTTATGTATGCAATGTATTTTTAAAAACTAATTCGACCTTACATAATCCAACAAATAGATAGTAAAATAAATTACTTAAATTGCAACATAAATATTTCATAAAACAACGTAGTAATATTGGCTGACCATATTAAAGACTTCACGATCAAATTCATTTTTCGTAGGTAATGAATAATGATTTCTCATTTTATACAAATTTAACTCATAAATTACAGTGACATATTAAACAATTATGACTGACATACATATAGTGATAAAATTATACTATATGGCAGAGCGTTTTAATACTTTCCCCTTTTTTTGGGTTTTCGTCAAAACAATATAATATACATTTGTTGTTTATTCTAGGTTATTAAGTTGTAAATCTAAACTTGTTTGCTATAATTTATGAAATATAAACCAGGAAAATTCATAAATATTATCACAGGAATGAGTTTTGACGCTAACAATTACTCAATGTTTGTTCAGATTTTCGCAAACTATGTGGAATTTTCAGTTATTAATAATCTTTGAAACTTATCACAATGTGTATCTTACAATACACAATATGAGGTCCATACTATAGTATTTCAGAGTATTTCTATTATATTATCATAATAAATGATAACTGATTTGTATTATATTATAATATATTTAAAAACATGTTTGATTTAAAAACCATTATACACTACTGAAGTTGATTTTTATGATTTCGCTTAAAATTAAAAAAATAAAAGTTTACATAATATAGTAATAATAATATTATTGTAAATATAAAATAATAAATATTAACAATTCTAATTTAATTAACCTTCTGTAAAATAATTTGTATATTAATATTAAGCAATTACCTTCCTTTGTAAACCCATAAATTTGTAGTAGCCAATGGCCCTAGATGCCGAGGCTTTTATTAATAAAAAAAAAATAAAAAAAAAAAAATAAATAAATATTAAATAAAGCCAATATCACTATTTTTTTCATATTTTACATTATACAAATGATAGTATACATATATAATTAATTATTAATTAAAAGTAATTAATGCCATTGAAAACAATGAATATTATAGAGTACCTATATAATATTATAATTGTTTGTCAAAACATTTCTATATATAAAAACGCATGAAAGTGGCGTTTATACATTTTAAACGGTGATCAATATTTATTTATTCAAACCGGCTAATGCCCAATAGCAATTCGATTTTAAGTATGATAACAAAGATGAATTTAAACAAAAAATAAAAGATAATAAATAATAAATAACAGAGAAACTATACAGAATTAAAAATAATTGAAATTTTTTTACGTTAAGACCCCTAGGACTGAAAATAAACGAATCAATTTGGAAAGCATTATCCAACGCCATAATTATTTTTAAACAATATATTGTTAGAATAAGTTGTATAGAATCCGGTTGTTCATGTTCGTCATATGTTTGTCATTTAAATAACAAAAATCCTCAGCATATTTGATGGTTTTATGCACTGCACATCGTGTATATAATAATATAATACACGTAGGTAGGTATATGTTTAAACACGGTGAAAATCATTTTCTAATCAATTCCAACTGCAGTCACAAAACGAGAGTACACATCGCGATAACGACGACACTTACAAACAACCGTATCTATTGTACTTGTGATCTCTTTTGACTAAACGTCATATGTATTATATCATGCTAAGGTCATGACGTAAACATATTATTATTGAATATTGTGTGTAACCGTTACTCCGTTGAAAGGACTTCTAGCGAACGCGTTTTGTCCAATATAAAACTATAAAGATACTTATACTGGTTACAAATACATGTACGTTACCTACATGACTTGCATGTGCAATATTTTACATAAAATAATCTGAAAAAAAATTGTCTACATTTGAACGACTACTAGAGTTTTTACGATTTTATATTTTCCTATTGATATAGAAAAAATAGAAGGGGTTGGAGTGACATAATTTCAGCCACACCCATACTTCGTGAGATTAAGATTTATTTTATTTTTCCTGTACTAACAAAATTTGCACTCCACACTTCTTCGGCGGTAAATCCATTTTTTAAATACCCATTATTTATGGCGATACCAATGAAATGAGAAACTAAACCGTGCGTATCAACTTTAGGTATAGCGATTTAAGTGCATACTAATTGTATACCAAATCTCTGTATAATTCTTTTCAAACAATTTCAAATGGGCGGGACCGAGGTGATATAGGTACGTGAAGAAATCTGGCCGGGTTCTAACGCATACAATTCTCGGGTCGAGTTCCGGTTTCCCGTTTCCTTACATATTATATTGTCGGGCCTCGAGCGCAGAAGAAATCAATATTCGTTTTGATATTTTCAACTACAGAACTCATAGAACGAAAATTCGCCGTTGTCGTTTATTCTTGTGTAGTGTGTTATACTATTGGGAAGAGGGATTATTAGAAGATATTTTAGAGAAAATAAATAATATTATAATATTTTTCTAGTTATGCACGGTTTATTCACGTGGTTTATTCTGTTATTCCAATGATATTTGGTAGCGTGTATAAGGTGCTGTTTATTTTGACGAAGCACACTTGACAGTCTATAATCTAAACACCAACCTTAGTGCTAGAGCGAATAGTGGTCAAGGAATATCGATGTCTGCGATAAGAGAAGCTCTCCGCAAATTGTATACTTTTATATTGTTGCGTCTGTCATCAGTGTAACTGATGTGTACCTACATTATTTATGTCTACCGTCTAGGAACGCGTTGAAAAAGTACACTCAATAAATTCACAATAACAAAATTGCTTCGCAACGGGCAGACAAATAAAAGAAACTTTTAAAACAGATAACATGTAAGTACGTTTATTTAATCAACATTTTGTTAGGTTCTTCCTTTATAGAACGGCCAATAATATGAGAAGTTATAGGACCGCAATTAGTTCATAATATTTTTTGAGAGAAATTTTTCGATCTGTTACGACATTTAATATTATTATACATAATATTTTTGTCGGAAATATCATATCATACAAACTTTATCACCCAATAAATAGTATACCTATGTGAATAAAGTTACTTAAAAATTATACCTAGTTTATAATAAGTAAGTGTAAGTGCACAATATTGATATCAATAAAAATTTTATTCAATATAATATTGTAATGTTATTATATACCCAAAACATTTAAAAATATTTTTCAGTTTGTTTGACATATTTTGTCAGTTAACAATGCCTGATATTTGATTATTAATATTTTAAATATCATCAGAGTTCTGTTTAATAATTTAATCATTTGTTTCGAAAATAATGTCTGTGTCATATGTATTATCAATTGTGATCGAGTTTAATATATTGAATACTATTCAAGGATTTTTAATAATTTTTAAATACACAAATTTCTTTGACTTAAAACAAATGCTACGATGTTTTATCCATTATCCAGATAAGCATTTAATTCAGAACTGCGCAAATACAGACGCAAAGCGTAGACAATTTATTTAAACGGGAATCTTATGATCTCAATAGTACGATGAATATCACGTTTTTTAATTGGGGAAAAATTTTTGAAATTGTCTACGACTATGCTGCACAGTTCAGTTAGCAGTTCTTTGGTTCATTTTTAACAGTTAATTGAAATCAAAAGACGGCTTCAGCAATAACCCAAGTAATGTAAATACACACGTGAAAGTGCCAAGTATGTATGTTCCCAACTTGGAGCTCAGTATCGTCATTGCAACCAAAAGTTTTTTCTTGTGACCGATGAATACTTTAACATCATAATATGCAGGCTTTAAGGGAAATTGATTTTGAGCACAAGTAACAACGTCTGTTATAAATGATGATGTTGATGATTTAATATAGGAATAGAATCTACGTAAATTGCATGTCCAGCGTATTGCAGCCTCATAAATGTGAGTTATTTTTCCAAAAACTATTGTTTTTAATTTCAACAATACTTATTGACAAATATCACGATTTTTATTCTGAAAAAATATTCAGATAATTCGCAGTATTATGTGCAAGGGAACGATTCGAGTGTTATATTTTTTTAATAAAATAATATTATAATAATTTTTGCGGCTGTTCGATATTTTAATTTTCATTAAAAAATGCGAGCGTTAATTTTCAGGAGCTTTGTGCTGCTAGTGGTAGATTTGAGAAAATTCGGTTAACAATAAATAAATATGAATAATATATGAGTGCAGATAATGCATTATTTTACTGTTGACCTCGATCTATGTAGATATGGATACTGAGTGGGCGGTGGATCATTAATAATACATTTTACTATCGAACGTGTGCTCACAGTGCATCAATGGTACGATAATTTATGCACATGCGCGTAGGACTGTATTAGGAGGTGTAACCTACATAATATGCATTGCATATTTTATCGTATTTATTGCATTGGCCTACGATATATTATTATTCTATTGTGGGTAGTGATGAAGAATACCTGCTATACTCGCAGCTAACTCCGCGAAAAATATGTACAATATATTACTATTATATGGGTACAACCCGGGGCTTACTAAAATATTTTTTTCAAACATTTACCCGGTTTTTAAGCATTCAGGGCAGAGGTCGGTACGCGCCTCGTTTAAATTACCTACTTAGTATTTGATTTTCCCTGTAGGTGGCGCATAATCAAGTTAATACTGCTGTTGGTTGTTCCGATTTTCGGATCCGACCAGAAAGAAAAAAAAGAAAGAAAATCCAAGAAATCACGCATACCTATACACATCACCAAACTGTACAGATTGAATTTATTGTAATATCGTGCTGACCAACATAACCGCTCGGCTGCGCGTTCCGAAGATGAGACAAAATATTTCCATTCGTTATTTGATTTTATCACAGCATGATTATAATATAATATTCTGATAACGCCTGAGGATGGGGGGGGGGGGGGGGCTATGCTTTGGTGTTGTAATAGTATAATTAACAGCTCAGATAATTGCTCCGGTCAGAAGGATTTAAAAAAAAAAAAAATTCAAACCTTTAACAATAACTGCTACATAATATTATTATATTATATTTTATCGTTTACAAATATTTTACAACTATTTATGTACTTATCTGTCATGCTACATTTGTGTCAACCAGAACACATAGGTGAAAATTTGATTGAATTTTAGGTGGGGTTTAAATATTTCTCTACAAAATAAGTGGTGGTATTGAAAAATTTTCAGTTATTGTGGAGTGGGGAGGTGGATAAACCCGCATAAGCATTTCCCAATCACCGCCTATGCATGCACCCCTATACCACCGTAGTCCGTAATGTACGATTATAATATTATATCATTGTGATTGTTATGACCATGAATAAGTTAAAATATAGCTATTCCTACCACTAATCAGCCAGTATTAGCATAATACATTCGTTTTATAAGATGTCAAAAAATGTTGTGGAGTAAGTTTAAAATTATTTGACCTTTATTTGATACAGAAAAATGAAATTTAAAATAATTTAGTTTGTATAAATTTAATATTTATTCCATGTTTGGCTACTCCTCGAAAAAAAAATCAATTACTAATTTTTACCAAAACAAACCACTCAAAAACTTCCATGTAATAGATGGACTCGTAATGTATTTCTGTATTATTATAATATATGTTATGCAGAAGACACGTGAAGGTGAACATTTTATAAGTGTGTACAATATTGCGTAAAATCGAATTATTAAAATATATTTCTAAAATGAAAAATACGCTTTATTATTCTGCATGCACACTAGTGGGTATGAAAAAAATAATCAAATAACTTTCCTACCACCATTTTTTATTATTATTTTTATTATCTATGCGCGGAAGTACGGCCGCTTTGCAGAATCTCATTCATATTATGCTCAAGCCTCTTTACTGCTGGATTACGAAACAAAAAACACGTTTTCAATCTCAAACTCAAACAGTAGAAAATTGACACGTCCCTATAATGAGAACCTGTACGTATGTTATACGGATTTTTTAGAAGAAAGAAAATTTCTTCGATACGATACATTATAATAATACTGATATAGCTGCATTTTGGGTAGATTCAAAAGACAAGAAGAATTTAAAAATATTAGTAGTTATTCAAGTTTAAATTATTTTAATGTCTGCATACGACAGTTTTCCATAACTGATATAATATATATATATATTATACATATAATAATAATAATAACAAAAACGATAATGGTGATTAAATGCTTTATTTTATTCAAAATGAATAATAAGTATATTATTGTATGATAGGCGGCCATGCAGACGATTCTAAAATAGTTAGTATACATGAGGAAACATAAGCGTTGAATGTGCTATGTGTATTTTCAATTATAATAATTTATATTGAGTTATATAATATTTTGTATCCGTTTCGTAATATGCTTATAGATGCAGGTTAAGCCATATTATCCGACAAAAGTCAGCAGACGAAGCACCGAACGGATGCTTTACATTAGCTCCACCTGTCACTTAAATATAAATTTAATTCGTTTTGACTGATAAAATCGTTGACGTTGAATTTAGTTGTTAAAGTAACTTAGTCAAATATTAATTGTGTCAAAAATAAAATAAAAATTAGTGTTGTTATAATTTTGATTATATACTCTTGTATTATATAAATTAATTTTTAGACTTAAGCCCACGTTATTGATGCTTCAGAAGATTAAAACGTATATACGCAACACGTTTGTAATATTAAATGGTTTGACGTTTTAATTTAAGTAGGTAGGTAAAACAGTACTCTTAAGGTGCAATATCAAAACTACATCATAATGAATTATTACAATTATATAGCTGGTGGGTGAACATGTACTTTTATTCATATTTTAAGAACTTCACCTTGCTTGTTTTTGTACACGCCAATCGAAAAATAGTATGCTTAATAAGATTATGTCTAATCTACTATATTTATCATCTTGGGATATTTGAAAGTAATGGATTCCAAATGTTTCTGTTGAGAAAGTTACTGCAATAAATTCTTGAATTATATTCTATTGATCAAAGTTTGGAGGGTTTTGCTTGAAATAATTATACATCGAGATGTCTACATAGAAATTGAATATTTTACAAAAGATGTGAGAAAATGTAATATCAGTTATCACGGTATGTAAATAATTATTTTAACATTTCTCGTAAGTTACGATAGTATTTAGAAATTGTCCACCCCCTCATAATTGCCTGGAGCGAAAACACTCCGTTGCCACTCCCCCTCGCCCTAAAAACGGACCTGGGTATTTAGTATCCGATTAGTGCGTATATGTATATAGTAAATATTTTGTATACATATACATCAACTTATTATTAAATCTCGGACTTGCTGTAAAAAATAATTGAACCAACGAATTGGAAACTATGGTAAATTCTTGATTGATTAAACGGAATAAACATAACTCGCATTCCACCATTATAGAAGCAGAGAATATTTTGAATTTTGAACGGTATTAAGCTTAAACGTATAACGGTTATGACATGATGGTATTGTATTCCAATAGGATATTAGATAGGTATAAAATCTTTTCATAGAAACTAGAAAAAACCTTGGTCCATAAATTGGTGCAATACTTGGTTGGATATGGAGAGGGAGAGGTAGATTTCAGAATACTTTTTTTTTCAAATCGAGTATTATAAAAAATGATTATTGCTCATCTCGTTTGTAGGGGCCGTGCTTAAACTTATAATTTATATTATGTGCCTTGTAGTAGGCCCTTCTACATCATACGAGGGGTGGATATATCCTCTTCCACTAGTAGCTATACGTCACTACAATATGCAGGTAATTTATTGGTCTCGACATGACGTGGATCGACGCTTAAAAATAAAACGTGTAGGTTCTCTTCAATGCATAATTTTATATCATCTAACCCGTTTATATAGGTAGCCAAATGGTTCTATAATATGCTTACGTAACCACAGACAGTCTAAGCTTGGAGTCTATAATATATTTTATTAATAACAATAATAATTTTAACAACCAAAATGACGAGGAAAATCAAAAGTTAAGTAGGTACGGCATTTTCTAAATTATCCTCAATTCATCGTCGTTTCCTACAAGTCTACAACTGACCGCAAACAATATAATGTAACATAATAATATCAAGTATGTGTTCAGTATGCCTATATATGTGACAAAAACGCACACACGAACACACCCACCTGTACCAATAACGTTAAAAATTTACTCGACTTTTCATACGAGATGTCCTTTATAATTAACACAATATATGTTTATAAAATAATTTCAGGTTTAAACTTGCCCTTGAATGAACATTTCACAAAAATGTAATGAAATCGAAAATAATAGCTACGGTTAATAAAGGCTACAATATGATATTATTTTCAATAAAATGTCGACAGATAGGCTGAAGTTACTTTGAAATATAAAGCTGCCATATTTTGATTAAGGAATATTACTTTTTACTAGTTCTATAAATATACTAGTTATTTATCACCAATTTAAAATACCATATATATTCATATTTTTAATTATACATATATCATACTAGCTGTTTCGTCTGAAAAAAATTAAATAAAACTAAATCACCCCCGAGAGACTCGCATTCTATCGTCGTAAGCCGTACTATTTTCGAAGAGTATTGTGGTCCATATTAAAATATTATAATGATAGTCGTCTACTCGTATGGCATGTCTTATAGAAACAGTGTTAATTCGCACTTCAAAGTATAATATATATAATTAATCTTTTATCCCATATTTGGCGTGTGATAAATGATAATAATAGATCTGTTATGAAATTAAAATATGATATATATCAATGTTGAATGGCCACTAACTCCAAATTTTCTATTTTTGCTTTTACCGTCGTATTTTCGCATGTCCGTCAATATTACTCATGTGCAATCAAACATGGTTTTTTTGGTCATATTGTTAAAAAACACTCACGGCGTATAGACTCGAACTGCCCAGTGTAATCGATCTGTACCTATTGTACAATTGCTTGTGTTTGTCAAATAAATGTACGAATTTTTAAATTAAATTTGCTTTTGTATCACCGCTGTGTGCCTTATATCTAAAGCTTTGTATACATGTACGTATACGGTACACTAAACTACTAATAAGTATTAGTAAAGCTGTGTTTCGGTACTGTTTGAACGAAATAAATTTTATTTGGTTTTACACGTTGTGTCGTAACTAATTCCCTGTTAAATATAGAAGGACGTTTATTACACAGATTATACCACCAAATAGTTATTGTACCTATATAAATATACTATCCGTTAGTATTTACACAAAACTCATTCATGCCATCACGCAGTAAATCATATAATAATAACAACAACAACGACAACACTATTCTAATGTGTTATAAAAATGGTATAAGTAAAATAAACAGAATCGGATTTAAAAAATATTTGAATTTGCAGAAAATAATATTTAAAATAAATGTGGTAAATGGCGTAAAATTAAATGTTTTTCAAAACGATTTGAACAAAATTCAAATCTCATGAATTTTGATAAAAATAAAAATGTCCTTAATTTGGACAAACCATTTTTTTTTTTTTTTTTTTTTTTGAGATAAACAATCTATACCTTAGGGGCACAATAAGTTTATATGGTTAGAGTAATTTACAACATGATACGCTTGACGTGAGAAGTCATCCACTAATGACACTCGATTGATTGATTGAACAAACCATAAATTCATAATATGATTTTTCTTGAAATGTATTGATTCTAATGATGGGAAAAAAAATATAAATCCTTAAATACTGTATTCGTATATGTATAGTTAACTATTTCCACTGTTGCTACGGGGGTGGAAAATAACATAGATCAGGAAGGAGAGCTTGCACATTTACTACCGAGTTAAATAGTTTAAATATTTATATAAATCATACAAGGACAGAATAATATTATATTTATTTAGATTCTTTATTGTTTTAACTAGGAGTAAATGTTGCCATGAATATAACCTAAAGTAGTGGATATTTGATGTGGTTTAATGTACGAATAGGTATCCCTAAAATATACATTAAAACATTTTATTTTATTTTTTTTTTTTGAGGTAAGTCGATAGAAGTATTTTAACGTGAAGTAGGTATATTCAGAAAACATTATACTATGCTGACAAAACCTGACTCCAAATGTGAAATAATTAATAGTTATAAAATGAATAACGTTTTTTTTTTTTTTAAACACCAACGCTACAACCGTTATAAATTCCTGTTACATCCAGACGTTGACACAGAACATCATTGTTATCGTGTACCTATATACAGTTCCAAAACCCATTTTGTCAGAATATCCGAGAGAATACCCGAGGTGACACGACATAGCGTTTGGACTTTTTCTACAAGTTTTTTCCAAATCGTCTTTTTTTGTGTCCTGGGTTTGTACTCGTGTCACTAGATTTTCACACTGCAAGTGACAGATCGATTGTGAATACGAAAATCAAACGCTTAACATTATAATAAAATAGTTCATTACAAGTTCATTCTGAATTCGAAGTCTGTGTTGTATGTCAAATACATTAATTATAATAATAATAATTTTCTTCTATATAGTTTATCCAAAAGTAGATTAAATATATTTCGTATTTTTTTAAATTAAATACAATACTCACAATATATAATTTCTATACGTATTTCAATATTTAATATCTTTGAATTGTAGCATAATATGTTTCAGAGTTTAGAGTTATAAAATTACATATCTCCATAGTAATATAATTCATTTATAGTTACTCGTATATTATAATCGTAGATAAGTTTTCGTTAATTAGTAAATAGCGAATTAAAAATATGTACAAGACAATACACCCATAATTGGCCATCATAGTATACTTCAGTTGATAGTAACATAAAGAGCAGAGTTTTGCAAGTGTACATTACTTTACAGGAATAAAATATAATGCATCGATATACATTATAATATTGTTTTAATAGAATCATAATTTGTTCTACATAATATGTATATTACAAGTTAAGAGACTTACATTTTCACTTTTCACTCACTGATGGTACTAAAACATATAAAAAACATACACAGAAGAGGATATTGCTTATAGTATACATAAATATATATCATCTTCCCCAGTTGTAATATTAAACGGGACTAAACTTATATAAGGCCACCACAATAGAATTTGTTGTCTTATGCCGTTACGTCTATCTCGTGCACTGTATACTAAGATTGATTTCCATGCTTAAAGTTAAGAAGTAAGTTTAATATATTATTATAACGACGTGAAGTTCCATGCGTTATATAATTTATACGAAAAGTTTATTTAAATGTACTGCTGCAGGGACTCACTTGTATATATTATACTATTTTATAAATATATTAAAATACCGTTCGAACTCTTATAATATTTGGAACATTAAGAACATCTACGAATACGCAATATTAACACCAAAGGGACGCATCAAGAGCTTGCATGAAATATGTGTATCATGTATTCCGTCAAACGAATTGAACATTGACCCAATGCCCTATAACCATTATAAAAAATTGTAGTTCCTAGTAAGATGTAAATGTGATATTGTTTGTGGGTATATATATAGTTGGGAACATGGGAATTCATTTTTGGGTTTACAGGTCGAATACACGATATTAAAATGTAATATATAATATAAACAAACAATATTCTACAGCCAACACTTTTTTTTCCAAAGCGGAACAACACAATGTACAAACGTAAAAATAATATGTAGGTCTATTATATTATTATTATATAATATGCAGTATGATCCAGAATCTGAAATATAGAAGAGAATAATAGCATCCTAATTTTGAACCACAAATTGATAGAATTATATAGTGTATTGATTTTTTTTTCAGCAGTTTGTCAATACACAAAGGAAATAACAAAACAAATTGTTTTTGTTCACGATTTGTCAAACATTCTTCATTTTTATGCGTCGTAAAACGAAAATATATTTATAAAACGCACGTCGTATCGCTAAAACGTTTCATTGAATTTTTTCGTAATACGTATTATCATCCATCTTAGTTCGAAAAGGCTCAAAGTCGGCGGGTTAACTACATTCTAAAAATACTGTCGGGTTTGTATAGGTACGTACATTTATCTTTTAGTCAACGAAATTGGCCTCTATTTTTTTTTTTAATTGTAAAAATATTTAAGCAATTGTGAAAGATAATTAAATAAATGCCATGAATTTATTGTTTTCTGTGTTTTTTTTATACCACTATAATAATATAGCGATGGTTATACAATTATAATTATTGATATTGAACTTTTTTACCTGTGGTAAAACCAGTGTTCTGAGGTAGAATTGCTCGAAAAATATTCATCATTGGTTGGTTAGTATGCCATGCACAATAGTTTACTTGTACAATTATTTTTATAAATTAATGGAGGATATCTTAGATTTAACAATGCAATATGATGGTGACACGGCGATATAGATAGGCAATTTAGCTACACCAGTGCCGTGTTTCATTTTTCTCTGTAACATTATATTATTATTACATATTTTACAATATCAATGTGTAGCAGGTAATAGTAAAATTCCGATCACATTGGACCATGGCTTAGATATAAAATACTGACTATTGTGTCTATTTGTCAGTATTTTTGGGCACAGATTATCAAAAAACTTTCAATGTTTGATTTTGATACATATCATAGAGGCACAATTCATAGTATGAATAATAAATTATAGTACAATTACTAATTAGCACGTTCGAAAAGTAATAAAAAAATTTTGCTATATGATCCGAATGTTATTTTAGGATATTTAGGATCGAGTAAAGAACAGCATTATTTTTTTGACCAATTGTAATATTGATACATGTTAATTAGAAATGTAATATTTTCAATTATTGTTATTTATAACCTTTTTAATAGTAGACAAACACAAATTGTTCGTATATAATTTTATCATCACTTTCAACTACAACTTCTTATGCATTATCTTAAAAAACAGAGCATTGTGTTTATATTTGATACCTGCAATATATTCAATCATAATATGAGGAAAAAATATGCGTTTTTCAAATTTATTTATGGTCGTATATTTCAACGAATAACTATAAAAGCCAATTTGTTTTAGAATGATTTGTAGTATTATATTTAAGTTTCTAAAAAGCAGTAACATCTTTTATAGTTTTTGATTTATTCATTTTACAATGATATGTTATTTTCTTGCTCTTGTATAATAACTTTAAGAAATACAAAATGCGCTCTACATAATGGTCCGTGTGGATAACATATAATCGATCACAAATCGAAATGTACAATTTATAGTAGATACGTACTAGAAATGTGAAATCTAGCTATAGTAAAATGTTTATTTTTTTTTCATTGAATCCTCATACGTGTATATTAAAAATTAAAAACCAATTATTCGATGAGAATATGTAAATTAAAAATTATTCACACGGTAACGAATTATAATGCGTACGCTGTTTCCTCGGACACGAGGTATATTAAAACACGATTTTATTTTTATTTTTCGTTCCGTATTCTCGAACCGTCCACACGGACCGTAAGTCCTCGGTCGGCATCCCCGAAATTCCTTTTTGCGCCACGAACGGTGCAAACCAATCCGCACACAAAGTTTTCAATGATTATACACACGTCGTATTTGTATATAATATACGGGAGTCTGCAGCTGCAGTGTATAGTATACATGTGTGTTGTGTATTATTTGCACACAGTACGTGTTACGGTTTTTAGTGTTGTTCGCGCTCGAAAACTTGTTCTCGTTTTAGTCATTCGTCCCACGCACGCTGAGCCAGTACAAAATATAATATAATTCATACACCGCGGACGCAACGTATTAATATATACACCGCAAAATATCGTGCACAGATCTATCGTTTACGGTTCAACTTTTACGCCGTTAAACCTCCTCGTCGTCGCCATAAATGTCGCGGCCGGGCCCTCTATTGTACTGTATTTCTATATAGGCGTAGGCTGATATTTTGACTTTTCGCCGATACGGTAATTATTATATTATGTGGCTAAAGTATGATATTTAATAACTCTGTTTTTGTATGAGAGTGGATGATCACCTAGTATTGTGGTGGCTGACGAAATGTATAGATAGGTGACGAAAAAATCAATACATGCGATAGAGTCGATTACAATACAGTAGTGATATATATTTTGAAATTTATTATTTTTCGACCACAAAAACGTCTACAAAATACGTACCTCTTATTTAATATCACGTTTAAGAATTTTCAAGTGATATTCGTGTGTGTGCCGTACTGCCGTGCTTTTATACAAACACTTGCACCAAGTAATTTCTTTTAATTTTTGTCATTCAAATCCACAGCTTGCTTCAAATATATTATTTATTTAAGTGATTATTTTTTTAGGATATTATAGTATTTTTATACTTAATATTTTGTATAGCTAGGTAAATTTATAATAATTCCACAGTAACTTTAGAGTTCCTATCAACAATCTACACGCGCCACTACATGATTAGCTCTTTTGTATTTTAAAGTTCCGATAGTGCCGAGTTGGTTAGAGCGATTTAGTACGAAAATTTATCTACCTTCTCCCCCAACAATACAACCTAATCTTTTTATTTTCAAAGTTGACTGATGCCATGCAAATTTAGAAACTCATCACTCTATAATTCTCACTAATTAGGAATTAAACAATAATTAATGACGTTTCAAAAATAAATAAAATCCTATTGGGTGTATGCATTTTATCCCGAATCCCACAACTCTATATGATACAACTAAAATTATATTCTTAAAACAACTCTTTTCCATTAAATGGTTTTTAGTAGCCCTGGTCTCTACTCACTTTATGTTTTGTTAAAAAAACTATATTTTTCCCATAATTGAATATCATACAATATATATTATTAAAGTTTTTTTTAATTATAGAAGGTAGATACTGTCGCCTCTAGATAAAATACAAACGTTTTAATTTTGTAGTGAATTTTTTCAGTTACAATTTTGTTATATTAGTAGTGAGTAGTAGTACAAATTAATCAAGTTTTATAAGGATGATATGATGCATTATTAAAGAAAATTGTTATTATTATTTCCTCATTATTATTACTGCCTATTACTATACTAAATTAATTTATATTGTATTGAGCCCTCTTATTATTTTGTTTTTGTAATTACTAGTTCTAGGATACGTATTAGGTATTTAGGTTAAGAGTACTTAGTTTGGTATGAGGTTTATCATAATATAGTTTGTCTAATTTCGTTGTAACACAACATATTATTTAATAATTTATTAATATATAAAGAGTGGTACATTTAAGAGAGTACACAAGTTATCTCGAAAATTATTTAATTTTTTTAATTTTTTTTATTTAAAACTTTTAAATTTATGCATTTCAAAAACTGTGTAATATTTTAATTTTTTTATTTATTAGTAAAACCAGTATCAACTTTTGATTTTCAAATAGGAGCATATGATAAAAAGGTCATAAATTAATAAAACCATTTTATTTATGAATATTCGCATTAAAATGTGTGAGTTACAGCTTCTCAAAGTTTGGTGATTTAAGGAAGTGTTTATTCAACTATTTATTAATTTGTAAAGACCAGGAGCTCTAAGAGATAAATTCGATAATGTTCAACTATTCTTCCATTGGTTCACCCCAAGGGCAACAATTAATAAGTGATAACTGTTGTACTTTGAACACAAATCGTTTATTAGCCTATCAACTAATTAGGCATACCGAATTACCTGTAAATACGATATTTTCAGTACTATGGACTATAACACCTCCTTAAACCTCCCAAATTTGAGAAGTTGTATCTCGCAAACAAAATAACGAAAAATAAATATTTTAATGCCGAAATTCATAAAAAAAATAGTTTTATCTATTTATGACCTTTTTGTTATGTTTCCACTTGAATATCAAAAGTTGATAGTGGTTGCACCAATAAATATGAGGACGAACAAAATTAAAATATTCTACAGTTTTAGAAAAGCATAAATCTAAAAGTTAAAAAAAAAAAAATTCAAAAAAAGTTAATTCTTTTTGAGATAATTAGTGTACACTCTTAAATGGATCACTTTGTATATATATGTAGTTCATCATTTAGGGGGCAGAATATATGAATATGTATATAGTTATTATAACATTCATGCCATATATATTTTATTCGATTAGATTTTTTTTATACAGTTTTGCGCGACGACTATGTCTTTTTAAGTGTTTCTGTGCTAAGGTTTTTATATTAGCTCATTTTTTTTACTATTGTTCTACGTGCTTTCTGGAGCTTTGCCACTATTTAATTTGTTTTAATAGCGACAAATGTATCCGTGCAGGTGTGATGTGAATAGTTTCCGGCAATGTACGAGTATTGTGTTAGTAATAAAAGGTTACACGTACAACAAATGGAAATCTCTATGATACACATTTTAGAAATTAAAATGGTTTCTGAAATATTTCAGAGTATTTTTGAATATCAACACTATTAGAATTTGTGTAATAATATGATTTAGTGGAACATTCTAGGAACAATATCATTTCCAAATGCTGTCTGGGGATATTCGTTTTTTATCCTGGAGAAACCTACATTGACTTACAATCACATGGTTTAATTTTTTGGAACCAACGATGGTAAAAATGTAAGCCCTTTAGTATACTTTCAGCGAACTTTCGTTAGGACTTCCATGCTGGCTTTGCGAAGATAAAAAATTCTGCACGGCTGTCGAATAATAATTTTGTCAGTATTGCACTACCGCTATTTATCGTTTGATTGTGTGTGAACAATGGGTCACAAGAAAATATCTTGTTACATTAAAATATGTTTAATATTCATACAATTCTTATAATTTTCACTAATTTTCATTATCTAGCCTAATAGGAGATATTATGTAGAGTTTATAATCCAAAAATGTGATCTGTTCCCAATTGTACTAATACACCGAATAAATATTATCATAATTCGATTGTATTATTTTATGTATAGTAGGTATAATATAGCTAAGGTGTATTTCAATAATCACTACAGAAAAAGTATCATTAATTTTTATAAACAGCGAATATTCAGTTATTTACACATGCTAAAAATGTACTTTATGAATAGTGTAAGACTCATTTTAAAATAAAACATTTTTGAAATTAATTAATTAACGTAATTGTGTTTCAGGCATTTAAATTTTAAATCACAATGCAAGACAAAAAATAATCAAATCTACACAAATTAGTTTAATATACTAAGATTACATTATTTTTACGAAGAACTTGTGCATAATAAATTCATTAAAAAATGTATATATAATTAAAGTAACATAAAATGAATAAATGTATTTAAAATTAAAAAAAAATAAAATATAATAATGCGTTAAAATAATAATAATAATAATAAAAAAGATTGGATTCTGAATAAATTATTATTTTGTGTCTCGTTTAAAATTGAGTTGGTTACAACCAAGTAAATACAATTAATTTATACTGCTACAACGTAAAAAAAAATTGTATTGTTGAAAATATACGTATAGCGATCACGATGTGTGTTACCAACATTTTCTTTAACAAAAAATGTTAAAAAAAAATATTTCATAATAATTAAAACAAAAGTGCGTACAGCAAACATTAAACACAAATTAATAATTTGCTCCAATTGAAAACTTTTTTCTAATTAATACTTTTGAAATAAGATAATGGAAACTTATTATTTCATTAAAGAGCCACATTTCTTCTCATTGTAGTTTATACTTGTTAAGGTATATGGTAAATTTTAGAATATCTGAACGTAAAACGAATACAAATTGTGATTTTCTAAAAATCTAATACAAATAACGCATGGAACTAAACTGCAAAAGCATATTACAAGTTGAATTATTGGATATTCTGGTGAAAAAATAAGATTAAAAAAATTCTTTAAATAAGTTCTAACACCGTCAGTGCAGCTGTCGGCACTGTCACAACTCACAAAGCTACAAAATTCAAACACAAAAAATAATACGTAATACTATGGATGATCAGCGAGCAAAGTTATTTTTATATTTTATTTATTTTAAGACTTAAAGTAGTTTTGCGTAGCATGTAATAAAAAAAAAGTTTTATAAATATTTACCTTTACCTCTCTTATTTATGATGATGGTAAATATACCTTATTATTTTGAAACATGTAGGTATACGAATAATAATTAAGAACCAGTTTATAAATACATTTTGGCTTAGAGCATATTGATTCGCATCTAAACTTTGGAGTAAACGCCTGCACGGAGTATTAAATATTTCTTTTATACTTTACATTCGAGTTGTTATTTTAATAATAATAATAAAATAAAATATCATCTTCTTACGCAAAGAATTATCCAATATATATTCCAAGAAATTCCTAATGTTTTGTTTTTATTTTCAATTACCCAAATATATGTTTGTCACGTCATTTCAGTCACGGCGTTCATTGTGTATAATAACCCCGTATAGTATACCTTCGGCTGAAACATGATATCTGAGTGTATTGTGATGTACACAGATACCAGGTACTGTTTACGACTTCAGGCAGATAGGTACTGAATCCTCGAAGTTCGTATAATACACTAAGTTTGGATGATTTAAAACTCCACATGACGCGTCGAATAGAGCGTTGCTCTAGTCTCCGAACAACCATTGTACCTCGACATTCAATATAATTTATATTTTTCACAAAATAAAGTTCAGTGAAATCGTCTCCGAATGCGGCATGTCACCTCACTATTTTGCCAGCAGATCGTTATTTCAATATGATATAGCAGCGTCCGATAATAAAACAACATACAACATCGCATGGGTTAATGCGATTTTTAATTTAGAATATATTTTAAGTACTCACAAAAATTCTCCGAGGTGGATTTATCGATTGGGCCAAATCTATGACTAAATATTATCATGTCTCGGACATTGTAAAAATATGCTGTAAATCAGACAGAAGTCATATTTTCGATTTATAAACGAAACATACTTATTATAATAATTAACAAAGCGCAGTTAAATGTCGTAAAAAAAAAATAAATGGAATTATTTTAGAGACCACGAGTTCATACTAACGGGATATCATGTTCATCCAACCATTATTTAAAATATATACGTCAAGGTTGTCATATTATACTTTGGCGTAACATTTTCTCGGTCAATTCGCAGTAACTTTACAGTAGATGATACTGGTAGACAGTAATAGTATATTATACTTTTATATAAAGTAATATTACGTACAAACATTGTTTATTATTTAATATATAATATATGACAAAAAAAAAAAAAATTAAATAAATTGGTTACTATTTCTTGTATTAGAAGTGTTCATACTCTGAAAAGTGTTTTTAAGATTGGATATAATAAGAGTAACGATGTGGATGTCAACATAATCTTTTTTTTTTATATTTATTCTTCAAGAAGATAATATGCCATAAGTATACAGGAAAGCAAAATATGTCATGAGATTGTCGGTGCACTGAAATCCAGCATAAACCGTATGCGCGATAATAAATATGTAAATATGATTAAATGCATTGAAGTTCAGTATTTATATAAAATAAATATAGTTATATATATATATATATTAGTTGGAAATTGGATATTTGTGAACTATTAAATGTTTGAAAAACAAAAACTTTCACATTACTAAGAAGTGAAGAATGTAAAAAAATAGTGGGCAAGTGGCTCTGTGTGAGTTAAATTTGAATTCAATGCAAAATAATATTGAATTTTATGAAAAACGATTCCAAACAAAGACTGTAAGTCTATAATCTATATTACTAAATATATTTTTATTTAATATTATGATATATTGTATTTTAAATTGCTGAAAATTAATTTTACTAATAATAAATAGTAATTAAGTAGGTTGAATTATTTTTTGCCCAAAACATTGCATTTTAAAATGTCCTTGTGTGTATAAAAAATATAACACTATACTTTAAAAGTTTCAAGTACTCATGAACAATATTTTTAAATTACAACAAATAACTAAAAACGTTATTCTTCGTTTGAATATATACTTATTTCGTGTAAAACTTGGAATGTCTGTATAATAAAATAGTGCTTATAGGCTTTTTTTTAGAATTTTAGGGTCCAATATGAACTACTTACGAGTAACTTTAAATTACATTTTTAAGCCTTAGTTATAAAAAATTAAACATTTTATACATTTTTAACTGTAGGTACAAAATAGTCAAGATAAAATGTCAAAAATTAGACTTTAAATGCTCTTAAAACATGATTGAATATTTACACTCTATTTTTATTTTATTCACACTATAATAACATGTTATGAAGATCCTCGTATTATATTTTTAAATCTTGTTAAAAATTATTTATCGACAGTAGTTTTTTTTTTTTAAAAACTGAAAAAAAATAGCATATTTCACATACTAATAAAATATAAATAGTTCAACATTTTTTTTTTTCAAATTACACACGTCCTTATTGTAAAATCAATACATTCATCGTTCTGTTTAGAGTCTAAAAGACGTATATTACTTACCATTGTACCTACAGTGATAAAGATACGTCTTAAAATTATCAACAATAACTACAAGAAATCACCCCACACCCGTGATTATAGCATATAATATAACTTATAATTTAATTTAAGAATATAATAGATATTGTGCGTGTACTTTAAATATAATAAATTAAATATACTTCATTTTAAATATCAAAGTGAGTGAAAAAGGAAACTTAATCAGAAAGTGGGAATAACAGACCATAATAATATTATTATAATTATTATTCGTTTAGAATAATATATCGCTCTCTGTAAGGGAGTGAATCGCTTATTCGGTTCACGTATTTTGCGAATAATATACCTATACAGAGTGATTCAATTAACAATGAATACTAATGCGTTATTACGAAAACTATTAATTTTGTATGACATTTTGTTATTATGAAATTTAAGATAGGTATCTACATCTGAAGCGATTTTAACATTATCTCCTAACTTAAAATATCAATTAATGAGGATACAAAAATAAACATTTGTTAAAAAAAATCTAAGAAACCAGCATTATAAAATATAAACCATTGTACACACAAAACATAACATTAAATCTTAAAAAAAAAAATTGAAAAAAATGTTGTCTGTTTACATGTAAAAAAAAATCACTCTGTATAATACATGTATGTTAAAACGGGAGTGTACGCGTATTCGCCTAAGTTGACATTTACCCGATTCCAACTGTTAGGTCCAGTCAGTTCATTTTAGTGCGGTCATCTTTATTGCAGATACCCGTAAAACGACAGTAATGAAACTCTCCGGTCGGTTACTCGTTTTCGGTCTTCGGATTATGTGTATATAATACTATACAACAAGACATAATATAGAGACCATAAGGGTGGTCGAATTTCAAACATTGCATTATTTTCTGTTGAAAAAGTGACTCAATATAATATGTCAATAAAATTATCGGTTTGAAAATAGTCTTAGAACGTCTTGACGGATAGATAATTAAACTTTAGCCAAAAATAATTATTGACAATTTAGTAGGGTATCTAAAAATTTGTTTTATTATTGATGAGATAAAAACACATACACCTAGATACAACATATTATAATAAATATCTAGACAAAAGAATATCTAAGGATTACAATTTAAATGTTGATAATAATTTATAGTTTTTTTTTCCCACACCCATACTTTTCTTTCAAACGTTAATACTTCAACGCTTTGTTCGAAAACTATATAATATTATAAATATATAGGTATGTAGAAAAAGTTTAGAAAAATGTAAACGTTTCATATTTATTTGTGAATGACGTTTTATGAAGATTATGTGAGTATTTTATACTGCACTCAAAAACGAGGACAATGAATCTTAAAAGTAAGTAAACATAGAAAATTTCCTAACAACTTTTTATAAAAATAATAAGAGCTAAGTAGTCTGTTCTATATATTTTTATTTGCATTAAAGAAATGAAAAAGCTATAACTATAAATCTAAAACCATGCACACTATTTAACAAAATGGCGCTTCTCGTGTGATTGTGTATTTTAATCTTACAAAAATTTAGTAGGTACTTATCTTGGAAAAGTAAATATTAGGTACTGACCAATGGGAGTATACGTGTTTATTGTTGTCACGAGGGTAATACAAATAACAGCAATAATTCTCTAGCTATTAACTCAAACATTATTAGTGGAAATATTATAGTGTATTAATCGTGAACTTTTTCTAGTTTACAATCAGATACTTGTTCGTATGTAAAACATACTTACGAGGCAATAACAAGTATTGTATGTCAAACCAGAACCATGTGAAAAATCAAATTATATGCATGTGAAAAATTAGATCATATACTTTTATTAGTTTCTAGTTTCTACACGTCTATGATATCTATCTCGACCGTAATTTAACCGGCCACATACTTTATAACGTAACTATCGGCATTATCGTTGACGATTTATTTTCTGCTAGAAGACTTTATAGCAGAATTCGAAATATACTCATTTTCGACGAGCGGCTTTGTTTAATAAATCAAGTTTTCTCTCTTTTTCTCTATAAGTTGGGTTGTATATGTATACATAAATGAATGTTGTGTGTGTGTGAGTATTGTATGTGTTGTAAATAGTAACGATAAAGGGTCGCGTAAATAATTTTAAATCGATTTTTTATTGCGTCGTAAAGAAAATATTTCAAGTTTGTGACTTTAAATATTATACCTATTGTGGTTTTTTAAGTGCAGTCGCTACAACACAGATAATGGATTACAAATATAACTGTATTGCGCTGTTTCAGGAGTACGTTATTCTTATGCCTCGAAGTGTGTTCGGGGTAATTCATTAGGCGTTTCCGTTTTTTCGAGGAGGAATAACGTTGGAGTTATGTTTTCAATCACCCTATTGCGACAAGTCGGATGCGTTTAACACGAAAGACTCTAATTTATGTAAATTTGTATAAATAATATGTATACTTAATACATTTTGGTTATTAAAATCACCCCTATCCAGGAGTTGGGTATTATTATTATTTATTAACATACAAATGATTCAAATTTTTATCGTTGAACTTCGATTGATGTTTCCATTCGCATCTACCTATTGTTTTCGTATTTCAAATGTTCTCCTCTGCTAGAAAGGCCTTACCTTCTTCACGTGTTATTGGGTTTTGTTACAATATCAGTGATCCACTAAATATTTTTGTACGATTATAAATATATATATACAATATAGCTTTCAATGCCATGCTATTGATTTTTAATCCAGCGATAGCCAAAACGTGAATTTTAAAAAGGAGGTATCATCTTTATAACTACCAGCTGAGCCGATTCGAAAAGTTCTTACACGAAATGAAAGCTACACTTTCCCCGAGTACCATAGTAGTTTAATATTAGACCTGACTTTAACTACTACCTACATACGTTACATAGCCGTTGCTCCCAGTTATTGATAACATTTATACAATGAAAATTTATGTATAAAATTAAGATTAATATAGGTGTTTTTAATTGCCTATCAACCTAAACTTACATAACAATGCTTCACAGTCATGCTGGGATTAATCAACCAAAACCTCTACCACTGCAGAAAAGTCATCCCGAACTTTAGTAACTGAATTAAAAGAAATCTAGAAATTGCAATAGCATTTCCTGGATAGTTGGTAATATTATATAAAATTAAAACTGAACTAGGAGTTTCAAAATATGTTTCTAAAAATCTATAGCATGAAATATTTTCTGTATAGAAATGGTCTGTATGTATGCGTTGATCGGTCATCTACTCTTCCTTGAAGACGATAGCTTGTAATCATTCGCAAACACAAGTAATAAACGGATCGAATGGTAATTTTATAAGTTAAATTGTAACAACAATACTATTAATAATGACAACCTGCAGTTGTAGATTTTTATAATATTTTTTCTATAATATTTGTATCACTAAGTAATACAAAGTAATGCAAAAGGCTAACAGAAAATTAAAAAAAAAAAAACTTTATTGCTGCACAGCATTACTCGCCCGTACACTCGATAGAATACTATAAAAAAAATAATTACGTATGCAGAGTGCACGATGTTTGAACGCCTTTAAATATTACCTATACATTATTGTAGGTACTTAATCATACCGCAGATTGTAATACAAATATGATCATATTATGTAATAGACAAACAGTATAATAGGTAAGTGCATGAACGTCATGGTAGGTTTTTCCACGCGCATATTAATATTATGAATGATATTTTATTCGTTGCTCAATAATATTATGGAGGATTTTGTAGAAAACACCTGTGCCATATCTTCGCGATACACTATATGTATGTAATATTATTCGTACCTACGCAAACTTGTATACGGCGTGCGTGCTCATGAAATATATATGCTTAGTAAACACAGAAGAGTTGACGGTATGTGATATTACTATATTAGTGTATCGCTGTGGATAATAACAATGCATTAGCATTTATGCATTAGAAGTGCATTTAAAGACCTCGAAAACTTAGGCCATTTGCATTTCAAATGACGCGCACCATCGATTCAAATATTCATGTCGTTTATATGTACGAAAACAACACGCGCATATATACACTACGCGCGTTTTATATTATTTTTAGGTAAGTATAACAAAATAATATGACGCAAATGTCATGCAAGTGTAGGTATAGTATATTATAATATAGGTACTCACTTAGCATCCAGTGAACAGTAACAAAATATATTTTATGAGCGTAATTTTCATCTTACCGTTGTTTTGATAGTCATCGTAACTCACGACCTCGTGAGTTATTAATATATAATTTATCATTTACAAATATTAGACTATAAGTATATGAAGATACGCTATTGTGCTATACAGTGTACAACATTGTACATATTAAAGGGTTCCTGCTGTATATTTACCACCGCTCGCTGCCCAGACGTTAAGCTTATAATGTAACAGAAATAGGCAATCTCCGTAAAATGTTACAGAACATAATATTACACTAATGCGGGTTGCTTGGGTTACATGAAAAATTGATTAATTCAATGGTTCAATAAAATGTAATGAACCAATCACGGTCCGTTAAATCATGTTTAGGGGACCATTAACTCCCTATTGGTTCGTGATTATAAGTGATGATAAGTGATTATTCATGCAACTCGCGGCATAAAGTGTGTTATTTTTCGATTTTGAGTTTCAGTGAATAATATTGTAAATTGCGACAACCGTGACTAACCGATTTCAGTTCACTCATTGTTAAAACCAGTTTTCAAAAATCATTGATATTTGCTAGTGATCTACTACTCGAATGCTCATCAGGTCAGACCAACTGGTTGAATATTATATTGAGTATAACTATGATGTCGTACAGCGAATTGTTGGTATTCTCCATCGGTAGAGCAATTTCCGATTTAAATCCAATCAAATAAACGTATTTTTGGTTGAGCAACTTATACTGTATATAATACATGTATATATATATATATATATATATAATGTATATTATTCGAATATCGCGAATTCGAATTCAAAATATAAATGCGCTTCTAACGTAATTTAACAAATGCGTTCATTCGAGACTTCAATAACGTTGGTTGGAATACCAAGTGGATTCCTTTATTACCTGTATAGGTTATAATATGCGAAACACGCTGATGATAGACGTTACCACCCGGGTTTCCCGATTAACGGATTAAATTAATCGAATTACAGTTATCTACAAACTCGATATTTCGGGACACGATGTCGTATGGAAACATATTATGTATTGGCCCGGACACAAAATTACCACAACTGTCCTCGACAGTGACTTGGGTATACAATCTTAACAGCAACCGAAATGATCGGATGCCGACTTTTGAACTCCCAGGACGAAGCAGTGGTCGAGTAAAATATGTTACAATCGGTAAAATGTATAATGAATTAAAATATATTTTATACTCTGTTATAAAATTAATTAATGGTTTGAAAAAAACATATATATATATTTAGAAACTTATTGTAATTATTATGCTACCAAAGCAGTATAATCCACATATATTTTCTGAAAACGTAATAGTAAATACCAAGTGGAACTCGAATAGTTGGATAAAAACTTTATGCGGTTTCGAAATTGTATAACCGCTGTACAGACGTACTCTCGACATGCGATTTCCGTTCAATTTATCATAACATTATTATACGTTTATACAAAATAATACGTCGCAATAATAATAATAATAAAATGTTTGCACCATATTATTGTGTATTATTGCGGTAAAACTTCAAATGATGTATTGAAAATAATATTCAAATCATTATCGTGACACAAACTCGCAATACGGTACGCACTGAAAGGACTCGTCGACAAAAGTTCAACGAAAAAATATGTAGTGACGTTTATATGCAGGGACGGTAGAAATTTTATATGAATGTACAGTGATTACAGGGGAAGTTCCGCATGTTTCCTGACAAGGAAAGTTCTGTACAAGGATGTTGTTTTAAATATTATTCGAAATTTTGTATCGATTTTTGGGAAAAAGTGTTTTACAGAAATAATGCATCCTCGCTCGTATATTATAAATAATATTATTTTAAATGTATGGACGTATTATAGGTACCTACCTAAACTTAATACTTTAATCAAAATTTGCTAATATTAAATATTGTTAAAGATTGAAATACATGTACGCATTTGGAAAACTACGATTATAGTTTACATTAAAACCTATGAGAATAAAAAACAGTTTGTAAAATATTTTTTTACCATTTTATGTGTATAGAAATATAATATTATGTGAAACGTCTTTAGATTATAATATACAAAAGGTTTTATTTATTGCACACTATATGGTAGATATTAAAAACAAATTGATAATTTCGAAATTAATTAAACAAACTCTAATAAAAAACATTTTAGATACCTACCTACTTTAAACAGCGAGTGGACCATGATTACAAATGTGATAAATTATTCTTTTTAATTAAAATTTGGTATTTAATTATGGCACGTAATTTTGGTTTAATATATAGTTTAAACGGTTTTTATCTTTGTAACTTTACTATTGTACGGAGTAAAAATCAATATTTTCCTCTAAAATGCGGTAGATTCTTACTTAAATACGAGGTTAATTGACAATTTAAACATTACTTTGTATTTTAATTTACATTGTGTTTTACCTAGCTTGCTCAGTGCTCACCTCCTTTTTCCATTAATAGTTTAATCTGATTTTTGTAAATTTTTAAGTTCCTTAAGACCAAACTCAAAATTCTTGAGATTTTTCGTACTAATTAAGGAGTGTTGTTTAGAGGTAGAAACTTATGTTTTTCAAATGAGAACTCCCTCCCTTTGATATAATACATCATTAAATTATTCAGTGGATAATGTTTATAAACGTTTTGGCATAGTTATAAAAAATAAAATAATTTTTTGTTTTTTACTTATATAACTTTAAGTATTAAGGATATGGTTCTATTGAATATTACCAATTAGTAGGTAAGAAAAGTAAGTTTAAAAACGCTGTTGATTGTACCATATATATTATTGTATATAAATTGATTTATTAATAATTGTGTCATTTAACGTTTTGATAAACAGCTCTCTTCGTGTACATTTAATACCAATTATAATACTTTAAGTTTATATTTTGTGATTAATTATACGTTTTCAGTGATCCAAAAATAAACACTATGCTGCTAAAAGTTTAGTACACATCCTGTGCCACGATAAATTTTGTTGCTTTTTTTAAGTATCGGTATAATATTATATTAACAGACGTGACATTTTACGTTCCTGCAAATTACCTTCCATACACACTTTCGTCCGTACAACGTAGGTACGGTAATTATTTTAATGTTAATAATGTTAATAATAATTTTCGTATAAATAAAAGCAGTTATTGTTGGCGTGAAGAGAGAGCGATCAAACAACGATGAACGCTTTATCGTTACACACTACACACCACACACGTATAAATAAGTGTAGGTAAGTACACGTGTTTATCCACTCAACCGCTCTGTCACAACTGCAACACAATAATATTAAAACAATATTATATTATATTATATATCATTTCAAATGGACATGTGTTTTTCATTTTCAATGTTACGGAACATATAGATAGGTACTTAAAGCATTTAAATTCAATTTTTTTTTTTTATTACGAGGTTTTACTACACGCATGGCGCACGTGTTTAACACACACACATAAAATATTTTGTTTATTCACTCTGTACACAATTATTAATATAATGAAAACAAACAAACAAATTATTAAACCACTAAAACTTTAATAATAAGGTATAGTACCAATAATAGTTTAATGAGATGCACATTTCGTTTTACAAAATATTTAGTTTCTCAAGAAATTTGAAAGTTCTACAACCACTTTAACATTATGTGTGAACTAGGTTTTATTTTACAAAAATAATGGTTTTTTTAATGATCTAAGTTTGTTTTTCTCCATATCAACTTTAAACATTTAACTTTTAGAGGTTAATATATTGTTGTTGTTTCTATTTTTTTTATAACCTAACACTTTTAATATTAACAATTAACATGGTTGGCTGGAGATCATTTTTTTTCATTAACTTGACAACCCCTAGAGGGATTGATGTATATATTTATGTATGTATGTATGTATGTATGTATGTATGTATGTATGTATGTATGTATGTATGTATGTATAATATTAAATACATTATAAACTCCTAAGATTCTATAAAACAAACTTTATGCGCATGTCGTAGTTCATCTAAGTCAAAGCAGCACTTAATGCCTTCAGTAAGGTTTCGTCGAACAAACTAATAACTAAATAATCATGTCTTATAACAATAGATTTTACATAATATTCATACAGCTTCTTTGTATTTTCATGAAATGAAGTATGAAACTCCTTGTTAAAACTACAATTGCGTCATTTTTTTCAAGTTTAATTGATGGTCGCGGATCCATAGCCGAGGTGTGACGTATACGAATGCCATCAATGCCTCTATATAGCTAGATAGGTAGGTTAGGTTAGTAATATATTACTATACACAACATAATATTCAGTATTCACACGCAGCTCTGACCTTTATATTATATTATATACACTATATACGACGGCGTGATCGATGGTCGCTGTTATAATCACGGATTTTACAAAGTCCTCTGCAAAATTACAATATAATCTCACCCTAGCAGCCCTCCTCGATCGGTAATATGCGCGACACCGACTTTCACGCTTATCGGCCATTTCTGCATACGCGTGTATAACGACCACTGACTGTCTACTGGAATATCTTCACGGCCCATTACGCCACCAAACGCGCTCTATCTTTGCATTTATGCGTATTAAAATACACCGCACGAGACGATTGTTTCGACAGTTATGAAACAATACTAACGAGTTGTGTCGATAAATATAGTGTTCACACTGCATGCCCTGCACGTTTTATTTTCGGAAAACACATATAAGGTATGCATCGCTCATCGCGTCATAATTATTGTTTTCGCCTTTATATTATAATATGTATTATGTCCGTCGGTGAAACCGCCACAGTCTACTTTTACTACTTTGGTAGGCGTTAAAAAAATACCTTTTGATAATGGCCTCTTGTTTGGGCACGAGGGTGAAAAAACAACAAAGGAAAACATAATACACGAAATATCGGCCAAAAGGAAAACGTGAAAAAAGGTAAATTCTATACCATGCTTTTTGATTCAACGAGACAGGTGTCGGAGTGTTAACCGTTCAGTTAATACCTCTGTATATATATTTGAGTATATACAATTCAGTCACTTATGAAGAACCGAAAATGGAGTCAAAACGTTTACAATATTATTTTTCACACTCATGGTCCATTTTAAATTTGTACGTACAAATTCACTTGCTATGTCGATATATTCCGGGGCTCAACGAGTCGTCATGAGCATACATAGTGTGATTGATACTTCTTTGTGATAATGTCGGATTTCCACTGCAAACGAATAAACGTGTGAAAAACTTCGACGAAGTAAAAATTGAATTACTGAAATAGCGTGCCCACTGTGTAAGTGTAACTGTGTAAGTGACTACATAATATTATTATATATTATTAAATTGAAAGACCGATAGTGATGTCATTACAATAAATGTTGTCTATGGATTTTAAATAGTTTCCATTCTACTTAATCAAAAATCTCTTTTCCTGAGGTCTTGGAACTCGTTGTCCCACTTTTGAAACTCACTCCTCATCTGAACACTTATCCGTCAACACCCGTTCACTCAGTATGATAAAACTTATCCCATCATTATCCCTACGCTGTTCTAATTTCCAAACTGTTTGATGTAAATTTATTTCTGACCTTAATTTAGCAATATTCATCTTCTAACGACCCTTCGTAGATTAACATCCATTTTTTAATACCAAATTTAAGTAATCGTATTTTTTTTTAAGCGAAAATACAACATTTTTCGCTCAGAGTTTAAAAGGTAACTTTTACGTTGAATTGTTCGTTTTCCTTTTTAATACGTTTTCCGGAATTATAATGCAATTTATTTTATTCCATAAGTATTTTGTTGACTAGAGACAAATGGCGGTCGATTAAATTCAAACAATCGAGAAATGTGCTAATTAATTGTTCAGTTGTATATTATTATAATTAGGTAAAATAATGTAACTTTTAAACAAAAATGAACTCATAATACAAAGGTTCATGTGATGTGTTTAATAGGAAATAATAATATAAACAATAGGTCATAGGAAGTATGATAAAATTAACAAACGTAATTTAATTTAAATAAAAACTAAATACTAAATAAAATTATACATTTAAAATCATAAAAATAGTAAAAATACCAGTTATTAATTAATATAATATGAAATGATTTTTTTTTAATATTGTAGAAAGCTTTGTGGTTACTTATATTTTGAATAATGTATAATGCAATAGTATTTATAATGCAAATATTAAAAAAGTGTACTATTTTTGTGATCGAATAATATTCACTGTAAACAGACGTCAACACGCGCATTTTTTTGTTTGAATAATTATTAAAACTCGATCAAATATTAAATTCTCGTTCACACTAGAATTTCAGCCTTACTGAACAGTATCGACTCTGATTTGAGGTCGGTATACTTAAATATATCTTAACCAGTCGGCTTCCCCCCACATTCCATAAAGCACAGTTAAGTACCGTTTCACTACGGATTATTTATGCTGATTAGTATAATAAATATTGTGGATACCTAAACGACGATAACGTGGAAAAAAATCTTGTGATGAGATCGGCAAGAGAAATTCGTGGTAATTTTTTTTTTTAAAGTGTTTGTGATAGCCTAAATGATTTTGAAAAAAAATAACAGTCGACGAGTTAGAGAATTGTTGCGAACAGTAGAAGCAACATATCCGGTGGTATGTATAGCTTTCGAAAACGATCATATTGCATTCTTTTAAAATATTCAATTTTATATGAAAATATTTCCATTGCTCTTCTACCAAACCACGTTGTTCGTTTCGGAAACCTTTACATAGTATTATAAGACATAATATCAATAACCATTTAATAGAGTTTCGCGGTCGTATTTTGTTTTCAACACGAAATCGTACAAATCACAGGTTTCAAACAATATACGATATTATAGCACTATTGGCGAATATTCTGTTATTATTATTCTTAATAATAGCGAAATATTTTCGAGGATATAAAAAATATTAATAAATCAATTTCACAGAAAAACTGCTTGACCTAATTTTAAAAGTTATTGTAAGCATCTAGAATTTCAGTTAGAAAAAAATATTTTATCCGAAGCAGGTACATATACTTACCTAATAATATATCCAGCATAATTTCTTAAACAGGTATATATATAATATTTATTTATACATATATATATTTTTTAAATTATATTTCCTAGAAAGTAAAATTCATTATGACGAATACATTATAAAACTGACCGATTTTAATCAGAGTTGAAACTTTTAGTTTTCAAAAAAGTCACGTTGAAGTCATTGTTATCAATGAAGTTAGCACATGTTGATGTAAAATACTCGTAAAAATGTTAATTTTAAAAGTAACTTTAAGCATAAAACAACCATATCCGTTTTAATATATTTTCATAATTTTCAACAAACACACACACATATAGATGTACCGGTATTTAATGGGTTTTTTTTTTAGTATTATTATGGTATTTTTGTCATCGATGCTCGAAAATTATAAATAGAGAATTTAATATAATATAATATTGCTATAGAATATACCATAAAAACGGTTATTATTCCACCTCTTCATTTTTGAGCATACAATTATTTGACATTTATAAAATTCAACAATGCCTTTGAAAACCTTTGATACTTAGAAGTGCCATAAACGGTCTCATTATCATTATAATTTTAAATATTAAATTAGGTATATTAGTTCTTTCTGTTTCTTGTATTAGTAAGCGCGGACTTTTATGAGTAAATATCTTAAAGTCGTTGATTGTTAATAAATTCCAGTCATCATTGTGTTTGTAGAATTTGTAAGTCTTAGATTTTGTACTGCAGCACATCTCCACTTGAGGTATAATATGTTTATAATAGCTATTATTCTAGTTGTATACTTGTGGTATATGAACTAGTTTAAACAGTAGCTGTAAACGAGAACAGACATTATCATTTTTTACCGATACAAAGTCAGCGGTCTTCAAGAATATTTGGATTTTGAAGTAATAAAATTGTTTTAGTTTATACTGTGTATCCTTTGTAGATTGCACGTAATAATATAATATCTTAATTGTGATAAGTCATATAATGTGCAGTTTTATTAATAAAAAATAATACCCAACAATAGGCCATATACGCAGCTGTGATGTATACAAATATTATTACATTGTGGAAAAGTCATAACAGAATATATGTGTAGAATGCTATTTCGAACAAAGCCATGTGGGGGGGTTGCGGAGTTTACCTCCTCCCCTTAATACGTATTTAATATTATTTTCAGCATTCATACATCTATGTTAGCTACGTTGTACAGGTTAAAATATTAACATACAATATAACAAAATATTAAACTATGATTTTTATTTTTTAAACTTTGGTTTACTAATTTAAGAGTATAATCAATTGGTGTCCTCGCCCACAGAGTCTTATATGTTAAACCTAATTCAATTATCGCTTAAACTAACGTTAAGGCAAAACTGTATGAATCGTTTAACCCAGCTTGTTCAAAAAAAAAATATTAATTTTAAATGAATACAGTAATGAAATACACTAGGTTTATCGTAATAAAATAATTAGGCATGTACATTAATATGGTTAGGCATATTTGTATTATTATTATTTGACATAAGTAATCTATACAACAAATGAGTAATCATTAGCTTATTTACTAAGAATAAGCAGACATGAAAAGGGTTCATTAGGATTCACCCATTAGCGGTCTTTATAACTTAATTAATTATAATATAATATTTTTTCTTTTGTTGTACATTTTCTTTTTTTTAATTTCGAATTTATTTTGTTATGCAGTAAATTTCATATTTTACTAAATATGACTATATATTTTGTAATAGTTCACAATTCCACTTTATTGTTGACGTGCATCGAGGATTTCTTGTTAGTATATTATATTATGATGGAAATTATTTCTTCATAAAGAAATTGGAATGAGTTTAAAGTAGCTTATATTATTAATAAACGGGTATAAAAGTGCTTCTTCATCAGTATAGTTTTTCATATTGAAATCATTTTTCCGTGTTGGATTGAACATAATATATGATGGAGCATCGAAGAGTCATCGAAATGATATATTTTAAAGCGCTAAGATATTATTCGTATTAGATTTTTTTAACTTGTCCCAAAGCTCTAGTAAGTACAAATAGGCTTAATGAGAGTTATAAAAATTGGCTAAAATTTCGTCTTTAGACTGGTAATTTTATTTTTAGACAAAAGCAGACTAAGCATTTTCACATACGTGCATTATAAGAGTCATTATTTTGGTTCATCTGTTGCTATTCCACTTAAACAGTTTATCTAAGTGGAGTATCCAAATACTTGGCTGTTCCCATTCGACGATGTATTATGAGATCATAATTGTATTATTTCATATTTTCATGTGCAAAACATGGCAAGTGTCACTCCTGGAAGTAGTGATAGCGCGACGACCATTCAGTAAATGTTATTTGTTGTTTTATAATGCCCAATTATTTACGTTTACGTACTTTTTTAAAAAGTAAGTGCTCATTATTTTATGGATTCACAAATAATCGAATTAAATAAGGTTGACTATAGTTAGCGATTTTTACGCTGCACATTTGTCACATTCGGACACGATAGGAAAATGGGATCAACAATTAAGCGGAACGTAATATAAAAATAAACCCGTGAAATGTACAATGTGCAAGCCACGACATTTAATATAATACAATTAGGCAGTATAAGTTGCCAATAATACCCACGAACATATATGGTATTAGAAAAAATGTATTATATTTCACCATCAACAAAAATCGTAAATATACATTTTTATATCATCTCTTTGTTAATATTCATCCTTTAATCTTTAATCTTTACACCTATATATCATTTATTTTTATTTTTCATTGTTTATGATCGTAATTCAACTATTACTAGTGATTCTGAAATAATATTGATCATGCTGTAATTTGTGTGGAACGCTTATTGATCATTTTATCATTTATTTTTAGCTCCTCGTGATAAGTTGTAATCAAATAATGAATATATTTTTATCCATCCACCGAATAATTCAAATTATTGAAGACTATTTATTTATTTATTTTTTTTGTGACCGATAATCAGTGAAGACCATTATTGTGTTTTTTCGTTTTTCTATAAGGTTGACTCAGTAAAATAGAAAAAAATACAGTTTCCTATCCTGTATAATATATAATATATATACACGTAATACTATGATAAGTAAGTACATCGGGTTGGGACTTTAAAAATACAAATCAAAATTTTAACTTTTGACCTCTCAATATTGTAATTCGTAATATTATTATAAAACTTTATAAAAATACGATTGTATAAAATGTAGTCGCCGCATAGTTGAATCGTATGCAGTATGCCTCAAGAGGGTTGATATTATAATATTATATACAAATGTATTACATAGTATTTACATAGGTAATCTTTGAGTTTACAACGACATGGATTTACATTCGTGGTTATTTTTAATATTATTTGTATTATTATAAAGCTTTTCAATAATATGTAACGAGGTAACGATGAAACAATTGTTATTGATTTGCCTGGTTACCGTCATTAGTGATCTTCATCGTTTGCTGAAAGCATATTATCGCCAACGGTTTCCAAAAACATTTTCGGCCTTGTCACACGCTGGACAATATTATACTATTATTTTGTAGTTATAATAATAGTATTATTAACATAAGAAGTATATAAACGATTCAAATGTACTATTTATTGTAAGTTCACATTCTGGTCGAACACGAAATTAGTTATACTACGGCGCTTCAAGTTTCACACGCGGAACTTGAAATCGTAAAATAATAGTACCATAATAATATTATAATACCCTTCGTATTATATACCTGCTTGTACCGTGAGTAAATTATTATTTATTTATTTGTGTGATTATTATTGTTCCTGTTGTGGTTGCTGTATCGTTTTCTTATGATTATTATTAATTGATTGAACAATGTGCTAGATGTACTAAAAAACTAAAAACTAAAAGCAATTGCAGGTTGGTTAAAAAACATATCCATTTTTGTATCACTCATATGATTCCATAAAAATGATGATCAACTTAATAAATATTATCATCAAATGGGAAATGTATTATTTGAAACTCAGATATTGATATTATATACTTTTTTTAGATATTCTATTGTTTCGTGCCTCTTTGTTGGGAATAATTGTGTTTAATAAACCTCAATTGTTCAATACCTTTCATACATAATATATTATACTACATAAAGAATTCATAGATTAAAAAAAATATCTTTATTTTTTTTCGTTGATGTGTGAAGATAAGATATAGGATTCAGTAATTCACTATGCAAAATACTTTTAAAAATCGGTACTTAGTAATTATATCGTACGAAGCTGCTGACCAAAAATGCAAAATTCGTTTTTAAAGTTATTATTTTAGCAACTTACAATAATATTTAAAAAAATCTAAAAGTTTAATGATCTTATTATATGTGATTCAGATACATATGATTATTGTAATATTACAATTATAAACGTTATACGGTCAAGTGTAAAAAATTATCAATTTACTAATGACGTTAAGTTAATTTATATGAATTTTATATTCAACTTTTCTCTTCTATGAAAAACAATTTGCCTTTAAATGTTGTAATAATAAAACATGAAAATCTTTTTAACTGCTAGCATTTATTGGCACACATAACATTCTAGCAAAATATGTGATGCCTAGTATATTTATTACCAACTAAATGTGGAGATTGACTATTGGGTGGATGTGCCCATGTATAACGTGTGTATCAAAAATATCCACGGTACTTTAGTATAAACACCTATTTTCTAAGTGAAGCGAGAAATGTATTGGATCAACAAACATCTGTTGTTTAGTTTTGTCAGTGACTATAATTTGTCTTTAGTGGAATAAGCGCTCCAAATGGTCTACATGATAATCTATGTATGCATTCGGTTCTTTACGTCCATGTGGCCATTTAATTTATCATACAAATGTATCATTTTGTATAAACTTTATGAAAATAAACATACTGTGATTTGGTAATATTGTTGTAACATTCGATTAGCAATAATCCTAGACACTTTCAATTTCATCGACGATTATTGGTCTCGGAATTAGGGGAAACTAGCTTTGAGAACCTTACAATTTCCAACGACCATGACAAATAAAATTACAGATGGCGTCGACCGGAATAAACGAAGAGAACGTTCTGCAGCAGGACACGGTCGTCCGGTCCCTTAAAGCGACGTACGCGGTGCACAAAATCATCGGCACCGGTCGTTTCTCTCGCGTCTACAATGCATCGGAGGTGGGCACAGGCAATTCGGTAGTGATCAAGGCTCTGAACGATGAGGGCTCCAGCACAAGATTGGACCGAAAACTGTACCTCAAGGAACTGGACTTTTTGAACAAGCTCAAGTCCAGTCAGTTGCGGTCCCGGTACGTCCAGTTGAGGGACACTATCCCGCTCAAATCAGGAATGATATGTTTCGTCATGGAGAGACTGAGCACCACCCTGCAAGCAGTGCTGCACAACATTGGTCCGCTGCCAATGTGCATGTGTCGGCCGATCGTCAGACAGATCGCACAAGGTACGTGTACAACAATGTATGAGATAAAACTGTATGCGAATGGATTACCATAGCTATTTGTCTATAGTGTAGAGGATCCCAACCGGGGGGATTTAGCGTCTGCTCGGGGGGAGGGGGGGGGGGATGTAGTGATGATAAAATTACGAAAGTAATTATGTTATTTTACAATGTGTGAAATTCAAATCACTATATTAGTTATCAGATTATCAGACATCGATAACAATTATACATTAGGTATAACGATAGAGTCGATAGACCGAGATAATATTATTTATGCCTTATGCTAATATTTTTGTTTTTATATTCAATATTTTTTTCTTATACTTAATATTATTACTTCGTGGGTTGATTTATAATACATTTTAAAATTGATGAAAATATTAAAAGTAAATTGTTGTATATTGTATAATACGTAGTTATTTTGAATGTTTATTTCTACCGCTCACAAACCAAAAAATTCGCCTAAACTCTAATTTAGAGGGTATGGGGAGGGGGAATGAGATTTAAGTAAATTTACAAAGAGGGCGTTGAAAGTTGAAAGAAAAAGGTTGGCAGCCGTTGGTCTAGTGAAACAAATAAAGTTTTTGTTATAAAAATATCATAGGATCAAGGTTCCATAAAAATAACGATGCTATGACTAATTGCGACTTTTTGTTCCAAGTAAATATTAATATCATTGGGGAGGTAAGCTATATAATATTTTGTAGAGCAGATACTAAGTATAACTATTCCGATGAAAGATAAATGGAATATTCATATTGCTTATCACATTATGTGTGTCTTAATATACCCCCCACTGACCGATGATCATAGAATATTTGTAATTTTTTTACCAAACTTTTTATGGTTCAAGGTGAGAATGTAAGTTAATGATTTAGTGATGATAAATAATAAATATAGGTAACCTGCCATGAAGACCCATGGTCAAATTATTTAAAAAATATGTAAATCATGTACCAACATTTATTAATGGTTGTGAGTTTATTTTAATTGACATACCAGCTGTTTTTAAAAACATTTTAACCACTGATGAGACATGAGAGGGATTGGATGGAACGTCATTCTACGTTTTTTAACTTAATTTTTCAAATTAACAGAAAAAACTAATTTATTAAACTAGTCACTCAAGCTAAATTATTTAGTAAGTTAGGTAGGTAGGTAATTAGAAAATTAACTAATTAATTAATTAAAACATTTTTAATTAAAATAACTTTAACAAGTTGATTTAATGATGCCTAAAATATTATATTATTATGCTCTGTAATAATACACAGTGTATAATAAACATTGTACAAGATAATATAATATTAATTGGAAATATTATCATTATGTCGCTTAATATTTATCTTGTATTTGATCAATATTCCTCTATAGTTTAATTTTTTTAGAATATTTTGATTTCGATATTGTTCATTACATAATTTAGTGTTTACTTATCGTTATTACTTTAATAGTTCTTGGAAATAGACAAAAAAACTGTATTTGTACAATTAATTATTGATGATGTTATTTTAAACTTTTTTCTACCTGGGAATACTTTGATTGTGAACATTTTTTAATCTATTATCAACCAGCTTGACATTGTTTTCAAATGTTAAGTTCAATAACTTAATTGATAGCAATATAACAATAGACAATAGGCAGTTTTTGTGTGTATAGTAATGCAACTTGAAGTATAAACCCGGTTAGTCCTAGCACATCGATTTTTTATCCATTCGGGGACAGCTTAACACATAATCGGCTTACAATAAAATATATCCGCTGTATATCTAAATCAAATATTTGGTCATGTGGCATACCTAGCCTGTAGAACATTATATTATATTATTAAACGTACTCCTTGTGAGACGTCAGACTTTACACTGTTACAATGCACCATCAGATACTTTCGCGTTCCCACATAGTACCTACGTCATTATGTACTTTAGTCGGGGATAACATCGTGACAAAAACTAACCCGGATAATGTTCAGATTGACCCATTCTTACATACACTTTCTGTCGGACGGGTATAAATGCCTGAAATTGGGTAAGATCAATCTCACCCGGGTAATGCCGACATTACACAAAATCGAGGATTGCGCGTACGATAATACGTTATGTGCACGATTTATTGTGTACCAGATAGTGACTGTTGACTCTTATCGGCAGAATAAATGACAAATAAGCTCATTATGTTTTGATGTATTTTGAACGAAGTGATCTTCCAAAAAAATCAATTTTTCCTAAAAATTACTCATTTCAATCAGACGCCAATCAGGTGCTCTCTCAAAAGTATACTAGGTATTAAGACTTCAATCATACCATTAATTTCATTGTTATTTAATAAGTTAACAATAATATTATCCTGAAGTCTTGAAATATTTACCGATTAACATAATTATTACCTATACCTAATATTGTATTATGCAATTTTCAAAGTAATTTGGTCATTTTATTTGCATGGGGTTTGTGGCATGAATTCCCAAACATGTAAAAAATTATAATTCAAATAATTCAATTTTTATAATTCAAAAATGTTGCTTTCAATTTAAAATCAAATTATTATTTTTTTGTATTCGATATCCACAAAAAACTTAAACTTGGGTTCAATAAGAACATTGTAAAATTTTCATACTACCTGTAGCTAAAAAAAAGTCTCAAAAAGGATATATCATTTTTGTACTTTCATGGGTTATTTTAGGTTTGGGTTCATAAAATATTTGATTTAAGCATAAATTTACAAAAAACGAGGGTAAAATATGTCAACATAGGCGTTAGATATTTTTTTTATCTTTACTACTTATTACAACATCTCGATCAGATGTTTATTTCGATTTGATTTATAACGTTATATTCGTTCCGTCGGCTGTCCGTGTTCATGACATATGCTTTTTAAGGATTGGCCGGTTTGAAGTGTTTGGGGATCGTGCACGCCGACCTCAAGCCCGACAACATAATGTTCAACTCCGGGACGGGGAACAATATTCTGGTGAAGATCATCGATTTTGGTTGGGCATTTGACATGAAGAACGTACACACAATGTACCAAAAGGAGATACAGGCGATCCCGTACCGCGCACCTGAGGTGTGCTTCCAAGGCAGACTGGACCATGGTCTGGACATGTGGGCCCTGGGATGTATCATGCCGGAAATTGTTACTGGCGTCAAGTTGTTTGACGTGGAAGAGGAGGAGCTGTTGGTCAAAATGATTATACGTACACGGCCCATGCCCAATTACTTGGTAACGGATTTACCAGCGGATATTCTCGAAACGGAACTCACCGTCGGTTGGATTCAATTTCAGGTGATTATAATTAACATGACATAGTAACACAATATTGTTATCACTGTTGTTATCTATCATTACCTATTCATTTTGCTCTTCGACTATTATAAAATACCCGCCACATCGTAAGTAGTCGTCTGCTTCCATCCGCCACTGACTTGAACTTAACAAGTATACAACTGTTACATTTTAATAAGTAGCTATTTATGATATTTAAAAGTTAGTATTTTAAATAATTTAGTAAACCTAGGAGATATACCTACTACAAAATATTATGATAGATAGTACAATTTTAAATTTTAATACAGTACCTATTCTTACTAATTTCCACTACAATAAACGTCTGTGAAAACTCACTTAGATATACACATATTATGAAGATAATTTTATACAGTTTTGAATTATCTATTTAATGTAATATTTTGTCTGAAGTACTCCTGTGCACAATAAACATACTGCAATAAGTAGTAGTCTTTGTCGTACCATAGGTATGCGTCTTAACAATATCCATTATAAACGATTTAAAAAAAATAAATCTATATAAAATTATACATATTATTACATCGTACATTTCGTTTGTTGGACATTTCATTACAATACACTAGTTAGTAATTGCAGTCAGTCACACTGACACTACTACTGTACATGTACCTACGTCCTACTGTTTTTTTTTTTTTTTTAATCCCATAGGCTCATTTAAACTAATTTGCCTTTTTACCAGGACGATCGGAACACGTCGTGTACGATTATTTAATTCCGACTATTGAGTGTCATTGTTAATATTATAAAATGCCTACTGCTCGCAGAATAAACTGTAATAATATTACGTGCGTGTGTTGATCACATAATCGTTGTGTCGTTTCACCGTGTTCGTTGCATACATTTCACTAATCATAATATTGCGCACGATTAATTACCACTAATTATTACATTCATGTAGGCAGGTGGTTTACGCTACCTAAATTAAAAGTATATGATAGGTACTATAACTATGGCTAGTAGAGCATAAGTAATAACACGCCTTATACATTTTTTTATTTATAAAAATCAAATTACATTTTTGAAACGTGCTCCTTGTACGGTTTCCAATACTCGTCCAGTCGAATATAATTGTTTTTACACATTTCATACGTTTTCTCCAAAGCATACCTGTTGTAGTATTGTGTGGTATATTATTATTAATACTGATTTTTGCTTTTGGATTTGATTGGATTTTTTTCTGGCAAAAAGAAACGTCCGATATATACAGAAAACAGTCTTATGGTATGCCTTATTATTAAAAACGGGATACGGCTTATTGTAATACGGAGGAATTGTTTGATAATAATATGCATATACGTATATATTATTTTATTGTTTGCGGTCCGTTATTGTAAAGTTTTCACAAGACTGAAACGGTTTCCGACTGCATGCATTGTTATTGGCTAGAATCTGAATCCGTTTTGTGAGTAGAAAATATGAGTTTAAAAAATAAATAAAACAAACTGCTGTACGTTAAAAGCCATTTCGAATTTGGGCTATTGCGGAAGAATTACTTAGGACAGCATATTTTATTTGAGACATTATTTTTATTGAGAATGATGGTGTACGGTTTTTTCTAAACATCATCTCATACAATAATATTTATTGTTTGTGATGCATCCAGTCAGGAAAATGTGTGCAACTTGAGGGTCCCACACAAACTCAACCACAATTATTAGATGTTTGATTTTTGTCGGTAAATGGTTAATGGTTTGAATAAATATATGATATGGTGCAAAACCGACTACGAAGAATTAATTATCGATAGTCCATAATTGTACAATATGATTCAATAAAATATTAGAAGGTAACGAGTTTGTTATTGTGTTTAAAAAAAAAAAAACACGTCAAAAGAATATAGAGCTGCTCATTTTATCAATGTGAATTCAAAACTAAACAGTTTTTTTTTGTTTTTAAGACCAATAATTAACTTTAAAAAAAAAAAAATTAGTGATATCGTTACCTAAATGTTTATATTATATATTGTGGGTACTTCATATTAATATAATAAATTATTGAACAAGTTATTTACGTATTTCGTATTGTAGTAGGTAATACAATGCATATTTAGCATTAAATAAGTATAAGATGGTTATATATTTTAAATTTCCGTTAATGATCGTGATTAGACATGAATGAATATTTATCTCACTATTCGATACAAATTAATCTTCACAAAAATCTGAATACGAGGCGATTTTTGAAAATATGATATTAAAACGCACGGATACATATTTATTTTTAATACTTTTTTTGTTTATAAATCTTCATGCAAGTTAATTTTTAATATATTATGGTTGTTATTTGAGTAACATGCAGGCTGTTGATAATTATTTCACGGAAGCACTACAATCTGAATAAAGCCAAACTGTTCAATAATTCATTGTCGGTCGAGGTATTCCTATTTATCACTTTTAATATTACTACACGTAAACTATTTTTCTTTATTTTTCATATAATATCGGTCCACGATTTTCTTTGTAGCGTTTATCAGGAGTGGGTTGCTGATGATTTACATATAAATCTAATTTTATATGCTTAAAAAAAAAACAAAAATGTACAATATTATAACAGACATGTAAAACATCCATTACCGCTGCTGTACGATGTACGATACACGATATAAGGAAGTTGACTTTCGGTCAACAACTCATATTAGTAATACATACTATAAGACCTTAATAATTGTCTACATCTTAATTATGTCCAGATTTTTTAAATTTGAATAGTATCATAACGGTATATCTGTTGTATATGTTGTACACACTGCACTATTATTATTATTATTATTATTATTATTTTTATTTGATAAAACTAAGGTTATGTTTTTCGTTATGTGATTGTGTGAGTGTATACCACATCACTACATTAGTTCTTCATTTTAAGTTTTATTATGTTATATAAATTAGTTATTGTACAAATAATGAATTGTGTCTTATTGTAAAATGGATGTACAAATAAATAAATAAAACATGGCGCAGTCGTTTATATTTTGATATAATGTTATAAAGTAACCTATTCGCCGGATTGAAACGGATAAAAAGGCGTCATGGAATTTAACCGACCTGCAAATTTAAAACTGACTGGTAATTTAAATGACAACTTTAAAATATTTAAACAAGAAGTTGAAGTTTATTTTATGGCTACTGAGACAAACAGTAAGAGTCAGGAGGTTCAAGTGGCAAGATTACTCAATTTATTAGGACCAGATGGCTTAAAGTTGTACAACACATTTAAAATTGATGTTGTGA